>NC_088421.1:32141199-32441199 GCF_034236695.1 Oncorhynchus nerka
CAGTGGAGCGACAGTGGGGAGACATTGGGGAGACAGTGGAGAGACAGTGGGGAGACAGTGGGGCGACAGTGGGGAGACATTGGGGAGACAGTGGAGAGACAGTGGAGAGACAGTGGGGAGACAGTGGAGAGACAGTGGAGCGACAGTGGGGCGACATTGGGGAGACAGGGGAGACAGTGGGGAGACAGGGAGACAGTGGAGAGACAGTGGGGAGACAGTGGAGCAACAGTGGGGAGACAGTGGAGCGACAGTGGGGAGACATTGGGGAGATATTGGGGAGACAGTGAGGAGACAGTGGAGAGACAGTGGGGAGACAGTGGAGAGACAGTGGAGAGACAGTGGGGAGACAGTGGGGAGACAGTGGAGCGACAGTGGGGAGACAGTGGGGAGACAGTGGAGCGACAGTGGGGAGACAGTGGGGAGACAGTGGGGCGACAGTGGGGAGACATTGGGGAGACAGTGGGGAGACAGTGGAGAGACAGTGGAGAGACAGTGGGGAGACAGTGGAGCGACAGTGGGGAGACAGTGGAGCGACAGTGGGGAGACAGTGGAGCGACAGTGGGGAGATATTGGGGAGACAGTGGAGAGACAGTGGGGAGACAGTGGAGCGACAGTGGGGAGACAGTGGGGAGACAGTGGGGAGACAGTGGAGCGACAGTGGAGAAGGTCTCTGGAGAGACAGTGGGGAGACAGTGGGGAGACAGTGGAGAGACAGTGGAGAGACAGTGGGGAGACAGTGGGGAGACAGTGGAGCGACAGTGGGGAGACAGTGGAGCGACAGTGGGGAGACAGTGGAGCGACAGTGGGGAGACAGTGGAGCGACTGGATAGTGACAGGAAGGGGAAGTGAACTAGTGTGGTTTTGGTGGTGGTGATTTTGTCTAGTTTCCCCACATTAACACCTACCGTACATAAGGCTACATGTACATTATGCATATACATAAACAAATCAAATAAAAGGACTGACATGAAAATATAATAAAAGGACTGAGAGTTGAATATTTCCTTGGATGACAACCCCCAACCTCCAGTGTAAGAGAGGTGGGAATTATTAGTCAAATGAATGAAGTGTTGGAGACATGTGTTTATGGTCCCCAGCCCAGCCACCAGTTGCCAATCTTACTGTAAAGCCCTGACTCGGATTATAGATCAACACAATATGAATGAATGATAATACACTTCTGTACATGAAGCTTTCAGACGTGCCAGAAGGACTGTCACAGTAAATTGACTATTTTGAATAGGTAATCTCTCTCTCTCTCTTTCTCCCTCTCTCTCTTTCTATCTCTTTCTCTCTGTGTGTGGGTGACTCTCTCTTTGTTTAATTGTCATGCATGACAGTAAAAGCCTGGATGTGTCTGGCAGTAGTTTTCATCAGTCTGCAGTGTGATCTGGGTCTTGTCTGGCAGTAGTTTTCATCAGTCTGCAGTGTGATCTGGGTCTTGTCTGGAAGTAGTTTTCATCAGTCTGCAGTGTGATCTGGGTCTTGTCTGGCAGTAGTTTTCATCAGTCTGCAGTGTGATCTGGGTCTTGTCTGGCAGTAGTTTTCATCAGTCTGCAGTGTGATCTGGGTCTTGTCTGGCAGTAGTTTTCATCAGTCTGCAGTGTGATCTGGGTCTTGTCTGGCAGTAGTTTTCATCAGTCTGCAGTGTGATCTGGGTCTTGTCTGGCAGTAGTTTTCATCAGTCTGCAATGCCGTCTGGGTCTTGTCTGGCAGTAGTTTTCATCAGTCTGCAGTGTGATCTGGGTCTTGTCTGGCAGTAGTTTTCATCAGTCTGCAGTGTGATCTGGGTCTTGTCTGGCAGTAGTTTTCATCAGTCTGCAGAATGATCTGGGTCTTGTCTGGCAGTAGTTTTCATCAGTCTGCAGTGTTATCTGGGTCTTGTCTGGCAGTAGTTTTCATCAGTCTGCAGTTTGATCTGGGTCTTGTCTGGAAGTAGTTTTCATCAGTCTGCAGTGTGATCTGGGTCTTGTCTGGCAGTAGTTTTCATCAGTCTGCAGTTTGATCTGGGTCTTGTCTGGCATTAGTTTTCATCAGTCTGCAGTTTGATCTGGGTCTTGTCTGGAAGTAGTTTTCATCAGTCTGCAGTTTGATCTGGGTCTTGTCTGGCAGTAGTTTTCATCAGTCTGCAGAATGATCTGGGTTTTGTCTGGCAGTAGTTTTCATCAGTCTTCAGTGCCGTCTGGGTCTTATCTGGCAGTGGGTTTCATCAGTCTGCAGTGTGATCTGGGTCTTGTCTGGCAGTAGTTTTCATCAGTCTGCAGTGTGATCTGGGTCTTGTCTGGCAGTAGTTTTTCATCAGTGTGCAGTACCGTCTGGGTCTTGTCTGGCAGTAGTTTTCATCAGTCTGCAGTGCCGTCTGGGTCTTGTCTGGCAGTAGTTTTCATCAGTCTGCAGTGCCGTCTGGGTCTTGTCTGGCAGTAGGTTCATCAGTCTGCAGTGCCGTCTGGGTCTTGTCTGGCAGTAGGAGGTCTGGTCTGAAAACTACTGGTCTGGAACATGTGTTCTCCTAATAGCTTTAATATGGCTGGAAATAAGAGAGGCAGAACCTAGAGTCATAGTCACATGACAATGAACACAGCTAAGGGGTTTATAAGCTGCTATAGAACTTGTATGAGTGCATGTGTGTTTTTGAGTGAGTGTGTATATGTATGTATATGCTGATTGAATGTGAGTGGTAGCAACACGCAGGCAGCTCTTAACCTGAGCCTCTGCTTAATTAGGACTGTCTGTTGCCATGGCTCTCCATTAAGGCACTGAGATTAAACACTGATTTGCATGTGAAAGGGAGAGGAGAGGAGAGGAGTCTGAAAAAAAGTCTGAAATATCTTCTAGTTGCATCACCCCTGTCAACTAACTCCATACAACTGCAGTGCTTGTTGTGTCAAAATACCCTATATTGTAGTTGCCTTTACATTGCAGATGTATGTCTTGGCCTTGGAATGTGAACTCTCTCTCTCTCTCTCTGGGTGTTTCATTAGCTGTTATCCGCTGTGGTGGCTGTCAGTGTGGTTTCACTCTGTGTAGAATAGCAGCAGGCCACAGCGCAGCGTGCTGCTGTCCCGGTAGACAGCTGGGCTTTTACATACTGTATGTAGGCTGACACTACATCTGCCTTTCTTGGTTTCCTATGAAGATCCTGAGAGAGAGGGAAGGAGAGAGAGAGAGAAAGGGAAGTAAGGAGAAAGAGAGAGAAGGAAGGAGAGAGAGACAGAAAGGGAAGTAAGGAGAAAGAGAGAGAGGGAAGGAGAGAGAGAGATATATATATATATATATACACATTTAGGAACTTATTTAGAATAGGGAACCAATTTGAAATGTGAAGAAAAATAATTTGATGGCAAAAATGAGCGAGTACAGATGGTGTAATATGTTGTTGATGTTGAGTTTGTTGTTGAGAGATGGCCAGACTGGATCTGAATGGATCTGGGTGCACATAGTCACTAAGGTGATGAGTCATCTCTCTCGCTCTCAGATTCTCTATTCAATTCAATTCAAAGGGCTTTATTGGCATGGGAAACTTATGTTTACATTGCCAAAGCAAGTGAAATAGATAATAAACAAAAGTGAAATAAACAATAAAAAATGTTCAGTAAACATTACACTCTCTCGATCTCTGTCTAGCTCTGTCTCTTTCTCTCTCTGTCTCCCCCTCCTTCCCCCCTCTCTCAGGAAGTTAATTAGAAGGAAAAAAAACCAAGAAGTGAAACAAGGGATATTTCTCTTTCATTCTGACTCACCTTTCCACAACACTCAACCCAAAACAATCCTTATGTATATCCAGTCTACAACAACCAAACACTGATTCTAGACTACATATTCATAACAGCACAAACTTCTGCAGTGTCTATAAATTCATAATGATAATCCAGTCTTTGAGTATTCACAACAATAGAAACCACTAGAGATTCTGTATATTTTATATTAAAAATAACAAAACTCATACAGAGAGAGAATAAGCATGAATATTAATGCAGAGTACGGGGGAGGCTGAGGAGGCCATAGGGTGGAAAACCGTAAAGCCTCTTCCAAATCCTCAGCAGATAAACGGAGGAGGAAAGAGATCATTACACGCATCGTTTTTCACAGGGCTCCCCAAATCTCATTTTCCGTAGTGTATTTTAATGGGCTCCTCTCTCGCAGCTCACCGTGTGTGTGTGTGTGTGTGTGTGTGTAACCTCTGCAAAGGCTCAAGGCTGAGGGTGTCTCCTCCACCAGTGTTCTGATGATTTCCCACATCAAGTGATTGTTTTTCCTGCGTTGGAATTCGGGAGGGAAGGGGATCCCGGTGAGCCTGTGTGTTCACGGGTTTTAATGCTTGTCAAAATGTTGTCTTTGTACGGTGTCGTGTGGATCCCTGTGTGACATGTAAGTGCAGCCTGAGGAAATACAAAGCTCCTGAAGCTAGATAAATGAGATTGGATACAGAATAACTAGGAGAGGAATCAAAGTCATTTCCCTCCAAAAGATTGTGTGATTTATTATTTATTATTACCATGTGTAGCACAGATTATTGGGGTGTATTTATCAAATACAGTATCATGGAAACCTAATGTAACAAGGAACTCAATGCTGTATTAGACTGAGAAAGACACCTCAACAAAACCAATCCCAACAGCTAGATGACCTGAAAATAGCTATGCCGCGACGCTCCCCATCCAACCTGACAGAGCTTGAGAGGATCTGCAGAGAAGAATGGGAGAAACTCCCCAAATACAGGTGTGCCAAGCTTGTAGCGTCATACCCAAGAAAATTCAAGGTTATAATCACTGCCAAAGGTACTGCAACAAGGTGCTGAGTAAAGGAACTGAATACTTATGTAAATGTGATATTTCCAGTTTTTGTTTTTCTATAAATTTGCTAAGAAATTCTAAAACCCTGTTTTTGCTTTTTCATTATGGGTTATTGAGTGTAGATTGATGAGGGAAAAAATTATTGAATCCATTATAGAATAAGGCTGTAACTTTCCGAATGCACTGTCAAAGATAAGGATATACAATGTACAAGGTATCTTTGACTAGAAAAGTTGTAGGAATGGCAGTGAGTGGGCTACAAGGTCATTGAAGAAAAACTGCTGTGGTTACTGATTGACTCAATAAAACTGACTGGGCACAACAACCCCAAAATAATAAGCTTTTTTTAATAAAAAAAAATGTATTTCACCTTTATTTAACCAGGTAGGCTAGTTGAGAACAAGTTCTCATTTACAACTGCGACCTGGATGTCACGTTCTGACCTTAGTTCCTTTGTTTTGTCTTTGTTTTAGTATGGTCAGGGCGTGAGTTGGGGTGGGCAGTCTATGTTGGTTTTTCCATGTTGGTTTTTGTGTTCGGCCTAGTATGGTCCTCAATCAGAGGCAGCTGTCAATTGTTGTCCCTGATTGAGAATCATACTTAGGTAGCCTGGGTTTCACTTTTGGTTGGTGGGTGTTTGTTTCCGTGTGAGTGTTTGGGCCACACGGTACTGTTTCGGTTTTGGTAAATTCACGTCATTTATTGTTTAGTGTTCTGAGTTTTAATTAAACATCATCATGAACACTTACCACGCTGCGCTTTGGTCCTCCTCTCTTTCTCCTGACGACAACCCTTACACTGGCCAAGATATAGCATAGCAGTGTGAACAGACAACAACACAGAGTTTCACATGGAGTAAACAATAAACAAGTCAATAACACAGTAGAAAAAAAAGAAAGAGTCTATATACATTATGTGCAAAAGGCATGAGAAGGTAGGCGAATAATTACAATTTAGCAGATTAACACTGGAGTGATAAATGATCAGATGGTCATGTGCAGGTAGAGATACTGGTGTGCAAAAGAGCAGAAAAGTAAATAAAATATAAACAGTATGGGGATGAGGTAGGTAAATTGGGTGGGCTATTTACCGATAGACTATGTACAGCTGCAGCGATCGGTTAGCTGCTCAGATAGCAGATGTTTAAAGTTGGTGAGGGAGATAAAAGTCTCCAACTTCAGCGATTTTTGCAATTTGTTCCAGTGACAGGCAGCAGAGAACTGGAAGGAAAGGCGGCCAAATGAGGTGTTGGCTTTAGGGATGATCAGTGAGATACACCTGCTGGAGCGCGTGCTACGGGTGGGTGTTGCCATTGTGACCAGTGAACTGAGATAAGGCGGAGCTTTACCTAGCATGGACTTGTAGATGACCTGAAGCCAGTGGGTCTGGCGACGAATATGTAGTGAGGGCCAGCCAACTAGAGCATACAGGTCGCAGTGGTGGGTGGTATAAGGTGCAAAACGGATGGCACTGTGATAAACTGTATCCAGTTTGCTGAGTAGAGTATTGGAAGCTATTTTGTAGATGACATCGCCGAAGTCGAGGATGGGTAGGATAGTCAGTTTTACTAGGGTAAGTTTGGCGGCGTGGGTGAAGGAGGCTTTGTTGCGAAATAGAAAGCCGACTCTAGATTTGATTTTAGATTGGAGATGTTTGATATGAGTCTGGAAGGAGAGTTTACAGTCTAGCCAGACACCTAGGTACTTATAGATGTCCACATATTCTAGGTCGGAACCATCCAGGGTAGTGATGCTAGTCGGGCGTGCGGGTGCAGGCAGCGAATGGTTGAAAAGCATGCATTTGGTTTTACTAGTGTTTAAGAGCAGTTGGAGGCCACGGAAGGAGTGTTGTATGGCATTGAAGCTCGTTTGGAGGTTAGATAGCACAGTGTCCAAGGAAGGGCCAGAGGTATACAGAATGGTGTCGTCTGCGTAGAGGTGGATCGGGGAATCGCCCGCAGCAAGAGCAACATCATTGATATATACAGAGAAAAGAGTCGGCCCGAGAATTTAACCCTGTGGCACCCCCATAGAGACTGCCAGAGGACCGGACAACATGCCCTCCGATTTTTAATTTTTTTTTTAATTTCACCTTTATTTAACCAGGTAGGCTAGTTGAGAACAAGTTCTCATTTGCAACTGCGACCTGGCCAAGATAAAGCATAGCAGTGTGAACAGACAACACAGAGTTACACATGGAGTAAACAATTAACAAGTCAATAACACAGTAGAAAAAAAGGGGGCAGTCTATATACAATGTGTGCAAAAGGCATGAGGTAGGCGAATAATTACAATATTGCAGATTAACACTGGAGTGATAAATGATCAGATGATCATGTACAGGTAGAGATATTGGTGTGCAAAAGAGCAGAAAAGTAAATAAATAAAAACTGTGGGGATGAGGTAGGTGAAAATGGGTGGGCTATTTACCAATAGACTATGTACAGCTGCAGCGATCGGTTAGCTGCTCAGATAGCTGATGTTTGAAGTTGGTGAGGGAGATAAAAGTCTCCAACTTCAGCGATGTTTGCAATTCGTTCCAGTCACAGGCAGCAGAGTACTGGAATGAAAGGCGGCCGAATGAGGTGTTGGCTTTAGGGATGATCAGTGAGATACACCTGCTGGAGCGCGTACTACGGATGGGTGTTGCCATCGTGACCAGTGAACTGAGATAAGGCGGAGCTTTACCTAGCATGGCCTTGTAGATGACCTGGAGCCAGTGGGTCTGGCGACGAATATGTAGCGAGGGCCAGCCGACTAGAGCGTACAAGTCGCAGTGGTGGGTGGTATAAGGTGCTTTAGTAACAAAACGGATGGCACTGTGATAAACTGCATCCAATTTGCTGAGTAGAGTGTTGGAAGCAATTTTGTAGATGACATCGATTTGACACACTGAAATCTGTCTGCAAAGTAGTTGGTGAACCAGGCAAGGCAGTCATTAGAAAAACCGAGGCTACTGAGTCTGCCGATAAGAATATGATGATTGACACAGTCGAAAGCTTTGGCCAGGTCGATGAAGACGGTGAGTACAGTAAGTAGTTATCAAGCAGAGCATAGACATTTGAAAGGATAAGACCTCTCCACATGTTAAATGATAAGACCTCTCCACATGTTAAATGATAAGACCTCTCCACATGTTAAATGATAAGACCTCTCCACATGTTAAATGATAAGACCTCTCCACATATTAAATGATAAGACCTCTCCACATGTTAAATGATAAGACCTCTCCACATGTTAAATCATAAGACCTCTCCACATGTTAAATGATAAGACTTCTCCACATGTTAAATGATAAGACCTCTCCACATGTTAAATCATAAGACCTCTCCACATGTTAAATGATAAGACCTCTCCACATGTTAAATGATAAGACCTCTCCACATGTTAAATGATAAGACCTCTCCACATGTTAAATGATAAGACCTCTCCACATGTTAAATGATAATACGTCTTTACTTTCAGAATTCCTCGTCCTTCTGAGATTCCGTTGCTCTGCTATATGTCTGAAATCTAAAGACTTCCTAATATGGATGCTCTACCGTTATCTGGTTTCCTCCTTATAGGGTTGATTTGTAATTCTGGAGACTCAGACTCAGACCCCAAACACACATTAGGGAGTGTTGAATTACAAACTCATTCTGCATGTGTCCATCCATAATTCAATATCTCCAATAAGCTGTGATGAAATCCATAATGCCAATGTGACCTCACTTTGAGACAAGGTCATCTCTATGTAGCTCAACAATACCTTTAGAACCCTGTTACTTTTTACCGCCTGCTATTTACATTCCAATGACATAGTAATATAGGTACTTACTTAATAATGACCTAATCATTTCTCTGTTGTTAGGAGCACAAAAAAAATAAAACATTTCTACCAGACAGTTACCCTTAGTGTAGTTCTGTTTGGTAAGTACCAATATTGCTTGTTATGCTTCTCAGTGCAACCTGGTAAAAACCTGCTGAAAGAGGTAAGTATATTTTGAAAATCTTTTTCATTCATTTTTAATGATGTGATTTCTGAGTGCCTCATGCAGTGGCTATGAAGTATCGTATTGAGGGACTAAAGCTGTTTATGTTCATCTTCAAACGCTTATCGTTGCCCTGGAATTCCCTGTATGTTCCGTATGTTCCTAAAAGCAGTCTTCTTTGAAGTCACTAGCGCTTTAGTGTCAAAGAGGGAGTAAGCGTACAGTAGGGAAGGGAGGGACTGTTACGCAGCCGTCAGGTTTTCTACTGTCAACTTCTGTCTCTCAGGTTACCCAGGCTGTAAACAGTAGAGGCATGTGTATGTGGTGCTAAATGCCCCATCTCTACTCAAACATGCCATCCCTATGTCTGCCTCTCAATCTGCTGTAAACAGCAAGAGCTGACCATACAAGGCAAATATGCCTATGTGCTTTTAGGAACACACTGTGTGTGTGTGTGTGTGTGTGTGTGTGTGTGTGTGTGTGTGTGTGTCTGTTTGTGCAATAGTAAGGGTGTGTGTGTGTGTGTGTGTGTGTGTGTGTGTGTGTGTGTGTGTGTGTGTGTGTGTGTGTGTGTGTGTGTGTGTGTGTGTGTGTGTGAGAGAGAGAGAGAGAGAGAGAGAGTAGCAGACTGTCAGGCAAGATTGGGGAGGGGAGGATGTGAGTGTTAGATTAACATCATACCTCCCACCCCCAACCTCTCTCACCCATCAAACTGACAAAGACCACAAATACACACAGAGGACAAGGAGAAGAAACACAGTGTCAAGTGTGTGTGTGTGTGTGTGTGTGTGTGTGTGTGTGTGTGTGTGTGTGTGTGTGCGTGCGTGCGTGCCATAGGCTTCAATCCAAAATCTGCCCATGCATGAGTACAGCAACAGCGAACATTGCAGTGTGTGTGAGTGTGTGTGTTTGCAAAGGTGTGAGGCACATCCTGTGGCTTGTGGCCTTGAAGGCAAGCAAAGGGCTGTGCCTTCTCACTTTCACACTTCGACTGATCATGAGGAAGGTGTCCGCACGAGAGAGAAGAGACATAAACAGCAGAACAACATCACTATGTGCAACATTTTCATGCACCGTTCAACCCAACATTTCTTTTCTAACGTTTCCAATAGCTTTGTCATGATCCTAGAGGAGTACCATTTCCTCCTCTCTCTATCTGACCATTTGTATTCAAATCACATTAGAGACAATCCCATTGAATCCCATTGAAAAGGCATCAGATAGGTTTTCTCCTCTGGCCCTTTAAAGAGATGACAATAAGAAAAGATTGGATTGATATAAACCATTCTACCAATTGAGGTGCTCAAAGAGCTTTACACAGTAAGGGGGGAACTCACCTCATCCACCACCAATGTGTGGCACCCACCTGGGTGATGCAGGCAACCATTTTTTTGTGCCAGAACGCTCACCACACATCAGCTAGCATAGAATGAGCAACAGGAACCAGAGGGCCTGGCCTAGGGAGCTACCCAGGAGAGAGCTCTCCAATGTAGGCAAAGGGGAGACAATGAGAGGCATTGTCTGACTGGCTGGGAGTGTATGTGGGCAAGAATGGAGACATATGCAGGAACAATGGCACTGTTGCTGCTATCTGCATCATGCAGTGCCTTCAGAAAGTATTTATACCCCTTGACTTATTCCACTTGTATTGTGTTACAGCCTGAATTCAAAATGGATTATAAATATCGTTTTTTCTCTCACCCACCCCATAGTTACATAGTGAAAACGTATTTTTATAAATGTTTGCAAATATTTACATAAGTATTCACACCCCTGAGTCAATACATGTTAGAATCACATTTGGCAGCAAATATGAAAGAGTGGTGAAAATATGAAGAGTGGTGTTCAGTGATGTGTTGTGTTGGATTTGCACCAAACAACACTTTCTATTTAGGACAAATAGTTCATTTCTTTACCACATTTTTTTGCAATTTTACTTTAGTGCCCTGTTGCAAAGAGGATGCATGTTTTAGAAATGTTTTATTGTGTACAGGCTTCCTTCTTTTCACTCTGTCATTTAGGTTAGTATTGTGGAGTTACTACAATGTTGTTGATCCATCCTCAGTTTTCTCTTATCACAACCATTAAACTCTGTAACTGTTTTAAAGTACCATTATGGTGATTCCCATAACAAAGGGCTTGAATACTTATTTAAAAACATAATTCCACTTTTACATTATGGGGCATTGTGTGTAGGCCAGTGACACAAAATATCAATGGAATCTATTTTAAATTCAGGCTGTAACACAACAGCATGTGTAAAAAGTCAAGAGGTGTGAATAATATTTCTAAAGGCGCTGTACCTGAATCATCTAGTAATCTTCCATCCACACCCTCCACCTCCCTAGCCTGGTCTCAGATCTGTTTGTGCTGTGTAGCCAACTCCTATGGTTGTTGGCATTACACTTAGCAAAGGAGTAAACAAGAAAGCACAAACAGATGTGGAACCAAGCTACCACAGAGTGAGAGAAGAACATGAAAATGTGACACAGGCTATCAGCTGTGGTGGTAGAAATAATTAAACAGGATTTAGTGTGATTCCTTGACCCCTACACAAAGCAAAGGTGACGTCAGTGTGAGTGTGGTGACTGAATGGCTGGTGACTCATGCAAGGGTGTGTTGCTGCTGGTTGTTGTGTTAACGATAGGAAGAGAGAGGAGACTGAGATCATGGAAAGGCTTCTTGAGAGGATCCATCCATCTCACCTTCTATGTCATCAAGCATGAGTTCATGACCACAGTGGTGGGGTTTTCTTCTCTCTTTTTCTCTTCTCCTCTTCTCCTCTTATCTCTTCTCTTCTCCTCTTCTCCTCTTCTCTCTTCTCCTCTTCTCTTCTCCTCTTCTCCTCTTCTCTCTTCTCCTCTTCTCTATTCTCCTCTTCTTCTCTTCTCTCTTCTCTTCTCTCTTCTCCTCTTCTCCTCTTCTCCTCTTCTCTCTTCTCCTCTTCTCTTCTCCTCTTCTCTTCTTATCTCTTCTCTATTCTCCTCTTCTCCTCTTCTCTTCTCCTCTTCTCTTCTTATCTCTTCTCTATTCTCCTCTTCTCCTCTTATCTCTTCTCTCTTCTCTTATCCTCTTCGCCTCTTCTCTCTTCTCCTCTTCGCTCTTCTCTTCTCTTCTCTCTTCTCTATTTCTATTCTCCTCTTCTCTTTCTCTCTTCTCTCTTCCTCTCTTCTCTCTTCTCTCTTCTCTTCTCTTCTCTTCTCTTCTCTCTCTCTCTCTCCTCTCCTCTCCTCTCCTCTCCTCTCCTCTCCTCTCTCTCCTCTTCTCAGTTTTCATGTTTTCATCTCTGCCCGTACTATTCTGTTTCCCAGAATTAGTTACTGTTCTGTTCCTCTCCCATATTTCAGTGCTGTCTGAAAATGCAGAGAAATTCATAAGTCATGGTAACAACCTGTCCCTCCTCCCTTCCCTTCCCTGGGCCCGTGGAAATATCCCTTTTGGAACATGATGTCAGATGACTGCAAGCTGACAGGATTCTCACACACACGCAGGCTTATGGGTACACATGCGGACGCATGCTCATACACACACACTCGCAAACATACACACTTACACGTTCCCAATCCAAACAAAACAGGAATCGCAGACACTTAAACTTCACTCTGTTCTGGATAGAATGTATCTGCTTTGTACAGCATTTCTCTCTACAACATTCTGTATGTTCTGGCCAATAATAACCTCCAATATTCAAACCACCAAATATTTATTTGTACTTTTTACCTCTTTTTCGCTCCAATTTCGTGGTATCCAATTGGTAGTTACAGTCTTGTCCCATCGCTACAACTCCCGTACCTACTCAGGAGAGGCGAATGTCGAGAGCCATGCATCTTCTGAAACACGACCCCACCAAGCCACACTGCTTGTTGACACATTGCTCGCTTAACCCAAAAGCCAACCACAGCAATGTGTCGGAGGAAACACCGTACAGCTGGCGACCGAAGTCAGCGTGCATGCGCCCGGCCCGCCACAAGGAGTAACTAGAGCACGATGGGACAAGGACATCCCGGCTGGCCAAACCCTCCCCTAACCCGGACAACGCTGGGCCAATTGTGTGCCGCCTCATGGCACCACTTCATGGGTCCCCCGGTCTCGTCCGGCTGCGACAGAGCCTGGGATCGAACCCGGATGCAGTGCCTTAGACTGCTGCGCCACTCAGGAGGCCCCAACCAACCATACTTACAGTGATAGGACGTTGGTGCTCAGTAAAAGTATAAGAAAAAGAAAAACATAAACCAGCCCATTAGATTAAAAACAGCAGTTTAAATATATATTTATTCATATTGTTTCTGTGTTTCCACTTCAATTCCATCTCCCATCTTTTATCCAGCTAGGCTATTGATTTACCATTAAGTTGAATGGGGGAGAAAATCCATACCGCTCCCTTTAAATAACCATCACACAGACATGAGACATATAGTATGTCATATAGAAACAATATTGGAGACCTTGGGCGAGTCCCAAATTACACCATATTCCCTATATAGTGCACTACATTTGACCAGGGCCCTGGTCCAAAATAGTGCACTATAAAGGGAATAGGGTGCCATTTGGGGGTGCAGACCATTTGAGAGGCTTGAAATAACCAATGCAATCCTCCTATCATGGTAAATACCCTCTCTCCTGCTCTCAAATATATTTCTAATGAAAACACCCATAGCATCGTTATCAATTAAACACTTTGCTGAATAAGACCTTTTACAGCTTAAAATGTATCAGCTTTTCATTGCTTACTGTGTAGTGCTTTCCTCTTTCTGTGTAGTGGAGGCTGGTGAGGGGAGGAAGCCTCATAATAATGGCTGGAATGGAGTCAATAGAATGGTAACCACCCCATGGAAACCAGGTGTTTGATGTGTTTGATACCATTCCATTGACTCCATTCCAGCCATTATTATGAGCCTTCCTCCCCTCACCAGCCTCCATTGTATCTGTGGTATGTTGTCTCTTTGTCTTGGGAAGCACATTATGAAGCAGGGTCTCTATTGTTGGTAAGCTGGTATATGGATGCCACTGGGAAGGTCTGCTAGGTGAAAGAGGGGACAGATTGACTGAGAGTTACACTTCACTGTGGGACATGACAGTGATTTCTTTCTCTTTTTTCAATGCATGTTACAAGGTATGTCAGGCGGATGAGTGGTTGAGACACACACATACACACGCATGCATGTGCACACATAGGCACGAAAGCATGCACACACACACACACACATACAAGTGCACACCAACACACACAAACACAGAGAGACAGAGAGAGAGAGAGAGAGAGAGAGAGAGAGAGAGAGAGAGAGAGAGAGAGAGAGAGAGAGAGAGAGAGAAAGGAATGCCGTAGGACATCAGCCTCAGGTGTAGGTAAACATGAGAGGAGGAAAGTGGGAAGTACATTTGTGTATTGTGTTATTTGTTTGTTTGTGTGTGTGTGTGTGTGTGTGTGTGTGTGTGTGTGTGTGTGTGTGTGTGTGTGTGTGTGTGTGTGTGTGTGTGTGTGGATATTTACAGTATACGTACTGTATGTTTATGATTTTTGACACAAGAGTCCCTCAAAGAAAGAAAAAGAGAGAGAATACTGAGGGAGAGAGAGGGAAAAAGAGAGAGAATACTGAGGGAGAGAGAGGGAAAAAGAGAGAAAACAAATCCATTCATCCATGCCTTTGTTTCTTATGTGCCAATCCCAAAACGCAGTGGACTGCAAATGTCTAAGTGATTGAAACAAAACGTCAGTCCTCCTACCCCAGCCCTACTGTCTCTATAGATTTAATACAAATCTCTAATCCACATTGTGCTCTTTGCCCAAATAAGAAAGCCAGTCTTATCTCTGGACCATTCTTCTGAACTCCTCTTTGCTTTCCCAGAAGCCAATCAAAATCAAGTCTGAAATAAAAAAAAGAATCAGCATGGCAGGAGCCAGAGTGACTGAATTTCCATATAGATAGGCCGGCACATTAAACTGTCTGTCTGCCTCCTCTCTTCTCCCCTCCACCCTTCCTCTTATTAGACCTGCTCTTTCCATCTACATCATGGACTTCTAACATCCAGCCGCTCTCGCTGTCAATTCTATCTGGCCAGACAGTTGATTGTTTTTGAACTGCCGCTGACCTCTCATATACACTATAGAGTAAACCAGGTTGTGATATATACCTGCTGGTTTGTTGTGTTGACTTGGAGACGCGGTTTGGGCTGCGCTTGATATTGCTATTGTTCTATGTTAGAGGTCTCTTAGAATATGAGAGACAGAGAGAGAGAGAGAGAGCTTCTCGTCACAGCCTTTCCAGGCTATTGTAAATTAAAATGCAATTAAAACAAGCAAATAAGCCATCCCAAGAGACGGAAGGGGAAGACAACAAGGATTATAAGCACTCAGCCAAAGACGACGGGCCTGGCTATGCCACTCATCATTAACATAACAGGAGCCAGGAAGAGGAAGTGAATCTGAAGAAAGAGCTCCGGTTATGGGATGTCAGCCTGAGACACTAATGAATGGACCCACTCCACGTTCCAAGAACAAAGAGACAGTGGGCTGTAGTTCATAAAGATGAAACCACATCTTAACGGTCAAACATGGAAACAGACATTGTCTCTCAGCTGGCGTGGGAAACTGTGTTTACTACATAGGTATAATTGAGGGCAGTAGTCTGTATCTATTCCTTCTGTATTTGTGTGTTATGCCTGCCCTGTAGAATCCAAAGACTGTACATAGACTGCATCCCAGGCCAGCATAGCACCGTGGCTCTATACACTATTGACAGGTCTGCTGCAGCGGATTCCACCACACACACCCTGCTAGACCTCCGATCCCCAGGGAGCATGGTGCTCTCTATCAGCCCCCCTCCCCGCTCCCCCTCACTCCCACCCACACACCCTGCTAGACCTCCTATCCCCAGGGAGCATGGTGCTCTCTATCAGCCCCCCTCCCCACTCCCCCTCACTCCCACCCACACACCCTGCTAGACCTCCCATCCCCAGGGAGCATGGTGCTCTCTATCAGCCCCCCTCCCTGCTCCCCCTCACTCCCACCCACACACCCTACTAGACCTCCCATCCACAGGGAGCATGGTGCTCTCTATCAGCCCCCTCCCCACTCCCCCTCACTCCCACCCACCCACACACCCTGCTAGACCTCCCATCCCCAGGGAGCATGGTGCTCTCTATCAGCCCCCTCCCCACTCCCCCTCACTCCCACCCACACACCCTACTAGAGCCCCCATCCCCAGGGAGCATGGTGCTCTCTATCAGCCCCCCTCCCCACTCCCCCTCACTCCCACCCACACACCCCTTGCTCAGGCTCCTGGGTATGGGAGTAGAGGGGGGTCACAGGAGGGGTGGTTAGGGGGGGTGACTGAGCAAGCCCCACACGACGACAGGCAGGCAGGGAGGAAAGTGAGGCAGCCCACCCTCACAGAGAGCTCCTCTCCATGGACCAGCCCCACACGACAACAATGGGCCTGACAAAGACACTGGAGGAGGAATTTCCACTTCCCTCCCGCATTAATACACTCTGATGCAGAGGCTGTAGGCTGCATTAAAGGTCGAATGGAGCCATTTTTATCACAATATCAAATCATTTCTGGGTAATAATTAAGTTCCTTCCCGTGATTGTTTTCAATTAAAATGGTCAAAAATAAAGAAAAATAGCTTCTTAACAAAGAGCAATTTCTCATGCAAGAATTTGGCTTGGACTACCCGGGAGTGGTCTAAGTGGGGAGGGGGAAACTGAAAATGAACTGTTATTGGGAGAGAAGTTTGGAACTCTCTTTCTCTATTTGTCTATTAACTCATTTACCGGCATCATGTGTAACTCCATCCCACCAAAACAAGCAGAAATTTCAGGTGGTCTTTTCAAACAGCTCTTACACTAGAAGGGCATTGTCATAATTTTCACATTTTCACAGTATCATTCCAACCTCATAGTGTGGAAATATATATAAAACACAGGAAATCACGTTTTTGACTACACTGGGCCTTTAAAATCTGCAGCGTGCCAAGATTAATTGGATACTAATGGCTTTCATTTGTTACCATTATCATAATTGAACATGTGTCAGAAAAAGACCAAGATGAAGGGAGATAGCTGCATTAAAACCTCAATGCTAGGAGTCTGGATTTAAAATGACCAGCTGTATTGTCACATCATTTTCAATGAATTCATATGTTTACTTGGCATATTCTACTATGACAGAATTGATCAAAATGAATGCAGTGATTACAATGCATTGATTATGCTTTTTTTCCAAGCGTGCAACAAAATCACTTCCTTCCCCATAATAGAGTTGCTAATTCGACAAGGCTTGGAATAAGCTAAACCGCATTGTCGAAAATCCAAGTGTTTCAAGGTTGCCAGATATACAGTATACAGCTTGAAGAATCTCAAACTGCATTCTCATGGAGGGAAAACGTCCCCTCCTAATTCTGTGCGTCTCCCCCTCTCCCTGCCACATCAGCCTGTTTGATAGGGGGGCTTAATGACCGCCCACTGAGCGTTGTGAGAATGGCTGTAGGGCCCTCTTAACATTTTTGTAATACCCCCCAACCCCTTCTACCCCTCTACCCCTCCACTCTGTCCCCTCATCCAATCCTCTTTTCTTCCATCTTTCTGTGAGAGATGAATCAGATGCTTGGCTGAGCAATGCAGACATCCGTTGTGGTCCTGCTGCTGTTACTGCTGCTGGTGCTGCTGCCTCTCTCTCTCTCTCTCTCTCTCTCTCTCATATCTCTCTTTTTCTCTCCTCTTTCCCTCCTCCCATCCCTCCCTTTCTAATCCTCTTCTCCTTCTCTTTTTGACATTTCCTCTCCCTCTCTTTGCCCTCTTCACTCTCTCCTCTTTCTCTTGTATTCTCTCCCTCTTCTGCCCCACTTTGCCCTGCCACCCAGATCTCTCCATTTCACCAGTTGGCACAGTCTGGGCACTACAAGTGCCAAGCCCTCTCTAAGCAGACACCATTTTATTGGTTGAATGATTATACAGGCAGGTTGTGAGAGAGAGACTGTGAGCGGAGAGAGAGAGAGAGAGAGAGAGAGAGAGAGAGAGAGAGAGAGAGAGAGAGAGAGAGACAGAGAGAGAGAGACAGAGAGAGAGAGAGAGAGAGAGAGAGAGAGAGAGGCTCTGGGATGAGTCTGTGAAAAGGTCATAGTCTGGGATCTCACCCAGCATCTCTCTCCTCACCGCCTCATGACTCCCCACGGTGAGGGGAGCAGAGATCACGGTTTAGCCTGACCCTGGGCCCTGCTGAACACACACAGATATACACACACGCACACACACAGGCACACACATACACAAAACATGCACACACCTCTTTCTCAATCTCTTTTACTCTCTCACTTCCTGGAGATCTGCAGACCTCTCTTGCCATATGAGGTATAGTGAAGATCTACACACAGCGCAAATGTACACAAGTAATAAGGAAATACAACATATGAGACTACAGCATTTGTGTATTCTATAAAGTATGTTCCTGCCCAAAGGCTTAGCCCAGTCTGATAAACAGTGGTAAACCATCAGTTATTTCATGTATTAAATGGCACAGTGCTTCCACCATCCATTCTATGATAAATGAGCTACCCATGTGATGACGGAACAGAACGCTTCTACATTCTAACCCAGGCCCATGTATGTACATGCATATCTAACATTCGTTTGCTGTAACACCGTCATGGACATTCCAACAGGAGTTGCAATCCACCGCATTTTGACCTTCATATCTGATAGCTTAACAGTAGCAGAAATGTTTTACATTTTTAGAACATGTGCCATGCCATTTCTCATTTGAAAACATTTATTATGTCTTTTTGGCTCGGCTGTCGTGTCAATTTTACAGTCGCTTTACACTACAAAAACGATGTATTTTGTTTCCCAGACTTGAGAAGTTAGTGTAAATAACATCGTCCACGGTTCATACAAGATGGTATACTTTATCCGGTCACAAATAGACACAACTTATATAGACTTAGACTATGAACGTATGTCACGGAGAAACGTTGAGATACACTGCGAGCAGCATTGGTACATTGTGCCTACCGTTTTACGCATAGGCCTATTCCCGCTTTTTAAAGTGCAATTATCTGTTAATAAACTTCAATCAATTCAAGTAATTTTTTTGTTCAATTGCTGCTTTCATAACTATAGAATTATTTTACAATGTTTAGATTCAACACGGCTAAATAAATGCTCTCTATAAAATAAACAATGTGGTGCTATAGAAACACTGTCGGAATGGAAGACCTACTATCTTCAATACACATCCAACAATATGAATTAGAAACGGTTGTATTTAAGCATCCTAATCCTTTATTAGTCGGAATAAACAATCGAAGTTGATTGCCTTTACCTAAAACTATTGGCACAGCTATTGACTAGAGATGCATCAGAATCTGGAGTCAAACCAGTGAGTTTTTGCACCTGTGTGTTCAGAGGCGGATATAATCATCATATGGGTCGAGAACAACATTGGCTATAGGCCAACACGGCGGGAAACGTATCATGTAATCAAGGTGTGAGACCACGTATTAAAAGAGTCTACTTGCAAATGTGCAACCACACCCAAATGATTACCAATTCTCGCAGGGTTGGCAGGTTGGTTTATTTAGCCTATACCTGCATTCTCACAGCCTACAGTAGTTTGTGAGTCTGGAATAGGGTTTATTAAATGGGGCGACATTTGTTTGACTTGAAAACTAAATGCTGAAACAAAAACAAAAACTACAACATAAAACCATATCACGTAGTTCAAACAGACAAATACCTTCTGAAACAACAATGTATTATGTGCAATGCGTTTCTAATCCTACTTTAGTAGGCTCGTTCGTCTCTGTTCAGTGGTGATTATACAAGGTTAGTGTGTAGACATTTATGTGGTTGTGCTGAGTTGGATGTTTGTATCGACGTGAGAGACAACACAAAAATGCACTTGCGACATTCCATCAAACTCTTATCAGGAAAAAGTCGGCAGCAGCTTTACAGAATGGCTGCGTCAGGAGCAGCCAATGAACAATGAATGATCCCTTCAATGTGTCATAAAATCATCCCTACTAATATCACTTCATGGAAGGGGAATGAATGCATGTAGCCTACTACTATATACAATTTAACAGCCATTGAAAATAACACCTCTAAATTATAGATATCGTCTTCACTCCACGGCTTCATGTTGCCTCCAGCCATGCATTTCGTTTCTAAAACGCTTAACTAATAAGACAGGAAATTCACAAACGATAGAAAAACGTGAGCGCTACCTATGACATTTAATTACGGGCTGTATTGGCTCTACAGTCCCAGTTAAATTGTATTTCGCTCCGAATGCTGTTGCTAAGGGAGCAGGGCGTATTCGCTCTCTGACCGCAGTTGAAGGGCAAATGAAAACCGTGAATATGATCCAAATCCGTCGTTTTCACGAGCGCTTTTACGGCAGGCGGTATCAGGACGTCGCCCAGTATGTATTTCGAGTGTGAAACATGGCTTTTAATTATTACACGGTGTGATATTACACTCGTTTCTATCCATTACCTTATAAGGAAGGGCAGCGCTGTATCGTGCCTGGTTGCAATAGGCTGGCGGTTGCCGCTCTATGCAAGATCGTGCATTAACCCTTGTGGTGCTGAATTATAGTTGAGAGGGAAACGCTTTATGCATCAGCTAGAATACTTGGCATTTTGGTGTTGACTTCTCGACTTACCCCTCGTCTAATCGTTTCGAGGTAGACCTGATCAAAATGTGTCACCATTGCGGCATATACACCAAATGCGCAATGGTGTTATCGGTCGTCTAATCAATCATTAATTTCCTACAAACGAGTAGCTTAAATATTAATGGCACAACTATTAAATGAAGTAGTACCCGACACAGCAGGGTAGCATATGAAGTTGCTTTACTATAGCTCGTATCTTTCTGCACATGCATTTTAATAACTTATTGAAATATTATTGAGTTACATTTTAGAGAGCACATTTAGCCATATATGGCTAATATAAGCCTAAAGTTATGCAAAATATCGATTACAGCAGTCGTCTGATGTCTATCAATGTTCAAATGGCATTTGTGAACGACAGGAGCATACGAAAGTGGTTTCGGTGTAGAGTAGCCTAGTGCATGACCTAGATATTTGGTAACCTCATAACCGATAGGCTCTCCACATTTTAAAATAATTCAAGCAGGCTACTGCATTGAGTATGATCATGAAAGTCAAAAGGTAAAGTCAATAGGCAGCTTATGGTCGTCGTTGAAGAACATGACGCATAGCCTAGCCTACTGGGGTCGCATTAAACCAATGCCCACTGAATGTCCCTCTTCATTGAATTGTGCCCATTTCTTTAGGAAACCTTCAAATATGACACAATTTCCCTTTGAATAATGTAAAGTTCTTATGAACATTTTCATCATCCACAACAACACGTTTATATGAATCTGAAGGTTGACACGTGTTGTCCCACTGACCAATGTCGGCTCTTAGGCTTCATTATGAAAACTCTTTCATAACGTATTTTGATGAGCAAATCTTGAAACCATTGCATAATGTATGTATTACGTTTACAGACACGATCATCGTATCGACAGGCTCTTATGTGCCTAACATTCGGAGAAGACTTTGCACCTGCGCCTTATATTATATTATGTTCAATTCCATTCTATTCCCAGCAAGTTGATGATACAAATAGCCAAGTATCATTTTGGGGGAAAATAGACTATAAAGCATCAATAGCATGTTGTTATACACCTCTGAAAAGTCCTAAACATAAAATACAAACTACATTTTTGTATTTTATTTTTCTAAATGGCATTGGAAGATTCCAATTCAACATACATATTGTGCAGATCGAATGAACCTGGTATAGGATACATATTTAGTCAACAAAGGTATGGTTTGCTCGTGGATGTAAATTATACAGTAATGGATTATCATTTCCATAGCTGCCTGTCTCTTGCAGCCCAACTCTGCTCCACACACACGGAGCGGGTACAAACCTCTGCCTTTCACCTCCCCCTCTTCGCTCTGACGTCATGTGCCTGGCTATTGCATGAAGTGTTCTTGCAGCCCCACTAGTGTGGACTGTGGATATCTTTCTGCTTACTGCCTTCGAGCCAGGACCCAGCGAGAGTGTGTGTGTGTGTGAGAGAGAGGGGGCAAGAGAGCGACAGAGAGAGCGAGAAGGAGCGAGAGAGAGGAGTGGTGGAAGGATTACAGTTTGGTTTCTTATAACTGGAAAATTACCAAAGGAGAGAACGCACCGAGTGAACGAAGGCATCAACGTATTTCAACGTTCGTTCGCTTCAAACGGATTCAAGCCAGAATGGAGCTACCTGCCGCGGGAGAGCACGTCTTTGCGGTGGAGGGTATCGAAAAGAAGCGCATTCGGAAGGTAAAACTTCTCTCCAATGCACATTTCAATAGCGTTCAGCTCAATTAGAATGTTATCGGTTTTCTCACCAAATCTCTCTCTTTCTCCCTTCTCCTACAGGGCAAAATAGAATACCTGGTAAAGTGGAGAGGGTGGTCTCCCAAGTAAGTGTGAAACATTGTATTGCTCATATGATTTTAAATGCTCGGACACACGATTAGTACCCATATGTGGATTTTGCAGACAGCAACCGATTTTGTTTTTCAACAACAAAAAAATCCTCGCTCGAAAGGCAGCAACGGGGACGCGCGCGCGAGCTAAATAGAGATAGAGGGGAGCGAGAAAGCCAGCGAGAAAGAGAGGGAGAGCGATACGGATGCCTTCACTAATTTATGCGAGGGAAGGGGGTAGGCACAGCCATGTAATCCCGTTTTAATTATTTCTGCACTGCCAGCGAATTTACGAGACAGTGGTGTTAAAATGGCCGACTGTAACTCGGTGCACAGTGCAAAGAGTATTGGTCTTATACCGTTCGCGTTTGGATAGAGCAGGGACCCTACCCTGTCTTTTGAATGGTGTACTGCTCTCTCTCTCGCGCAGCCTACTTGAGACATACCCAGGGTTATTTGCTATGGCAGGCATGATCCGCATTGGTTTTGGAATTGGCTTCCCTTGCCAGACATAGTGAATCATCCAAGAGATGAACCCATTAGTAGGCTATAACACATTTTTGGAACATTCTGGTGTATAGGCTACTTTACGCATGAAGACTATTGTAACGACGTTGTGGGCTAGAGTCAAGGACAGTATGTAATTCATAACCTATAATATATTGAGACAACCTTAGCCTCTATATTGTAAAAGGGAATATTCTATGTTGTTTTTCTCAACTTGAATTACATATTGTTTTCTTTTCTTTCTACAGATACAACACATGGGAACCTGAGGAAAACATCCTTGACCCGCGCCTTCTCGTGGCGTTCCAAAACAGGTGAGAGACCTTGGATATGGCCTAGCAGCCTCGAGTTGAGTCATGACCTTATATGGTCACGAGAGGAGGGGGGCGGTGGGTAGCAGCGCATGTTATTCATACACCACACCGCCTCCCATGGGGGATGTGTTTGAATGTTGGGAGAACTCCAAAGACACGTTTATGGATTGATTAGATATGCGCACGTGTGCATAGTTTTAGGATTAAATTCTGCATTCTGCATTTTAATAGCCTAGACTATTCCATGGGTTGTTGTCAAGGTCTGGGTCTCAATGAGTCCATGCTCCACGGCATGGCAGTTAATGTAGGCTAGTCCTATGCAAAGAACTGCTACAAAATAAAATAAACTTGAGAAAAATAAACGGAGGAAGATGTAATTAGACATTCGGTGTGAGGTTGTCCATCAATAAACTGTGTAAATATATATATGAAGTCAATATCCTTCATTAGCAATCTTCCTATTGGCCTAATTTACCCTTTTACGGCCCTATTGTGTAGCCTATTACAATCGAAGACTTGGGCTGCTGTCAAAAGTGAGCCAGTTTTGGAGGAAATAACGGCGCTGGGATGCTATTGTGAATGAACGACGAATTTGCGCATATAGGCCTAATACTATTTTGATAGTCTGGTCCCTGTGAGTCAATTCATGAATATGTCATTGTGAAAGTCCTTATAATGACAAAACCACTCTTGTGTAGTCCAAAACATGGGCTGATTTCAGCAATTAGCTTTAAGACTCAGGCGACGAATGATTAGGCCTATCGTTTGGCTACATTCAAACGCAATGGGATATTTTAAACCACATTTTATTTAATAACTATTGATCGGAATACTCTTTTTTATTAGCTAAAACCTTTGGAGTATCTATGAGAGTTGATTATAAGCAAGGCTGCATAAAAGTATCATGTCTGTGCGAAAGCCAATAGGGCTTAAACAATTTTGCGCCGCAAATTCACAAATAGCCTACATCACATGCAATGTCATGCATACTCGATTGCGTTGATGACCACATATCTCGCAATCATTTCACCCCAACAACGTATCACAACAGCATTGCGTGGTGCAGGCGGCTGGTCTCTCTCTCACCCACGGGATAACCTAGGCTACCCGCCCCAAAGGCCACCACCACCACTCCGTGCTTCACGTCGGTGTGGGGACAGGGAGATGCATAGAAGGCTGAAAGCCTAAAGTACGGGGGATGGGTATCACATTTATGGAAACCGTAATTGACATCCACTGCTCTCCGGCATTTCCAGTTGGCGACCTCATATTCTCCAGTCCCCCGGCGGCCTTGTCTGTGTCGGCTGGACGGTCGGTCTCAGAGCGCTGCCTCTGCGCTGTGTGGGGAGGGAAGGAGCAGGCCTGTGTGTTCGGCTCGCTCTGCTCTGGTCCCGGGGGATGGGGGAGGGGAATCGACATGGGAGGTTGTAATTGCCAAATCTTCTATAAAGGGAGGTTGCCCCGCTGGACGTCTCCGGTGTAAAATCACACCACGTTATTGCTTTATGATGCCGAAAGTTCGCGGGGACTGGCCGTGTCATCACGGGTTTGCTCAGTGTTTTGCTTAAACATTCATACCGTAGCATAGAATACATACTACATTAATGCTGTGTGTTAGCCACATTCGCTAATGCACAGCGGTGCGGGTGGGTCGAGTCCAGCTGCCATTGGGCTAGTGGGTCATATTTACGAGAATGTTATGACTTAAGGCCTCAACCAGGGAGCAATTATTTCATATGGACATGACTGTGCATATGATCACAACAGAATAATAACGTCCTGCACAGCTCTCTCTCTTCTTTTTGTGGGAAGAGTTTTGTAAACCCAAACAAATATAATGTTATTCTTGGTAGGCTATAGTTCTCTGGAATCTAGTTATAAATTCATTTATTCAGTGAGTGCAATTTACTCGGGAATACAACCCAATATATTCAAATGTGCATAGTTAATAATAGACCATTGTGTTCACCTAATCCTTATGCAGGGTAGATGCTGTTGTGCTGTAGTTATTTCATTTTCAGTAAACCTTACTTCAACCTTGTATTTATTCAATTTCATACACACCTTGTCACCTAATCTTTATGCAGGGTAGATGCTGTTGTGCTGCAGTTATTTCATTTTCAGTAAACCCTACTTCAACCTTGTATTTATTCAATTTCATACACACCATGTGACCCTAATTAGGATTTGACTGTGACAGAAGCATAGGGAGGTGTAAGGACTGGCGGTGGGAGAGGATGTGGAAGAGAGGGGGAGATTCTCCCCCTGCTGTAGAACTAATTGAATTCCTTCATTATAATGAGAATATGGAATGATGGGCATATTACTATGGAGAGAGTTATGCAAATACAGACAGACCAGAATGCTTTGCAGCATGTCACACACGGGTCTTCATTAGCCTTCAAAATCCGAATTCCACTTTCGACCTTGAAGAGATTATTTCAAAAATAAATTGGTCTAGAGATGCTACGGAATTATTAATAAGACCAATAGAGGGATATATTTGCAAACTTAGTTTTGTTTGTGCACATCTGTCAATATGTACTGTTCATTAATATGTTGTAGTAAAGCTACCAGTACGTCAATACGTCAACCATCTTTTGATGACACAAGATGATGTTTCCTGCCAACCTCCACCCTCATGGTAAATATATGTTTTTTCATCATCTTTTACAGAGAGAGACAGGAACAGTTGATGGGATATCGTAAACGTGGACCAAAACCAAAACATCTCTTAGTCCAGGTAACGATCATCATCCCCGCCTTATTGTCCATATTGTTTTTATGTTTAATAGTTCCAATTGTTTAAAAATTACAGGATTTTCAGTCAGCCATTCTGTTGCCATGCCACTGAACAGCAGAGAGAGAGAGAGAGAGAGAGAGAGAGAGAGAGAGAGAGAGAGCAGAAGTTCCTGTAACACACCAGTGTCAGGTGTTTTGGAGATCCCTGTCATTATATCTGTGGTTATTTTGAGTAGATTTGCATTAGGAAAGAGAGAGAGAGGTATGGGGCCCTCCAGCTGGTCTGACCTACACACTCATCATGAAACCCAGTTTGTTGCCTCAGGCTCTGGAAGTATTGCTTGAGCGCATTCATTTTATTTTATGCTAATAGCCACATGTGCACATGTGCAAATGTTTCCCTTTTAAGATTGTACAAGTGTTATTTTCTCCTCCCCAAATGAATAACTATGTTGCCTATGGGAAATTTGGTATGCCATTCCATTTTCACGCGAGCAATTTGTTTGCTCTAAAATGTGCCTTTTCTAGAATTATTCAAAGCAGAAGTGAAAGAATAACAGAACATAGTTCACAGTTCCCTGAGGTTGAGTATTTTGTAAGAACACACTTGGAGCCAGATTTAATTACAAACGGCTAGTGATTTAGTGCCACTGTGTTTATTACTACGAGTAGTCAAGCCCTGAAAAACCCACTTCATTTGAAAAACAACAAAATGGCAGCCCTGCCACTTAGTTTGCTACAAAGCTGACGGATAAGGCTGGAGAAATGTAACCACTCTCAAGTTCATAGATATGGATGCAAGGATAGACAATCCTCAAAAATGTCTGTACAAAGTGGGCCTTTAAGAGACACCACATTGCTACAACCACACGTGGTTTGACATCAAGGATCAAGCGTGACATGTCTAGTGGCACCTCAGTGACCCTGAGGTCACAGACATAGCGTCTTCCTCCCCTTTCTGAAATAGCATTCTCATGGCCTGGGGGGGTGGGTCATGCATGGGAAGTGGAGAGGGAAAGAGGGGGAGGGATCTGAGAAGATGGAGGAAGGAATCCCAGGAGGAGAGCACTGACTGGATACTCTCCTCACACAAAGTTATAGATCGGTTGTCTGTGTCCTTTATGCCAGGTTAGCCAAGAACTAGAATGTAATGTTCCGATAACATCTGAATCCCAATGTACAAATGTAGCCATTAGCCAAGGCCTGTGTGTTGCATTTAGGCTTACAGTATGTGGATAATTTATGCAATGATATTGTATTCTTGTGCTCCGACAATGTCTTGAATTACCCTTGAGGGGATTTATAATGTCCTTTTGAATTGGATTGGATTGCTGGCTACGGCTAAGGACTAGTTATGAGAAGCAACATAGCATAAATGTAGACTTAGGATAGATTTCTGTTGGTTATCTTTTGCCTTTTCTATCTCCCTCATCAGTTAAACCCGAACAATAAAAGATGAAAGGAGTGCCTTCATTTTTCAGAATAATAACCTTCCATTGTCTTCCGACTTTTTCAGCTTCCCTCGTTTGCACGGAGATCCAGCATCCCTGCTGGATTTGAGGAGACGTCTCCGGAGGCCGAGAACCACCTCAGGTCAGACCCGATCCAGATGCACCGCTCCCAGCCCCAACAGTACCAGCTGAACAGCAAGAAGCACCACCAGTACCAGCCCAGCAAACAGGAAGTCTCAGCGGACCAGCTAGGCAACGGGAAGAAGAAGTTATTCTATCAGCTCAACAGCAAGAAACACCACCACTACCAGCCTGACCCTAATATGTACAACACCCAGTCCACCAGGCCCAAAGACATGGTCAAAGGTCAGGAACCCAGTCCGCCCACCAATCCCAACCCTGGGTGGAACCTGCCACCCGCACTGCAGCAGAAATGGGTTCGCGACAAAAACACGGGCTGCCTGAGCAAAGTCAAAGACGTGACGGTGGTGGAGATGAAGAAAGCAGCAGTGCGTGTCAACGAGGCTGAGAGCGAATGCGCCCTGAAGCCCAGCCCAAAGGAGGCAGCGCTTCCCAGTGCTGTCAGCAGCAAGATGAAGATCATCAAGAACAAGAACAAGAATGGACGCATTGTCATCGTCATGAGCAAGTACATGGACGGCAACAAGGCTGGGGCGGCCAAGGGTAAACACTCTTCAGACTTGACTGGAGAAGAGAAACCTCAACACGCTGAGCAGTCAGACATGTCCAAGGTACAGGGAACCACCAATGTCCCTAAAGAGATCTGTAATGCCAGTTCCATGCCGGCCGCTGAGCATCCCAAGAAACACTCTCCAGAAGACGGACATTTCTCCAAACCATCGCCCAGCACGGCTGAGGAATACAACACAGAGGTTGCGAGGGGCCAGGCGGACTTACCGGATGATCACCCCCTACAGCTAACCACCAACCCAACCCCTTCCCCCTGGGCGATGGATACTAGCCTCCCCACCCCTAGCCCTATGGACCAGATCCGGACACTCCCCACCACAAATAACGACCGCAAACGCAAGCTCTCCCACCCCGAGGAGGACAGGGGCGCGTGTAAAAAGTTTCTGAGCTCCAGGAGCATCAGTGTCCCCAGTGCTGTGCCCACTCCGCCCCAGGACAAACCCATGGACCTCCACCTCATTGTCCCCCGCCGGAGTAGCAGTAGCGGGTATGGGTATGAGATTACGGACACCAGCACCAGTCAGGAAGAACCTATGGATCTTAGCTGTTCTAGAACTAGAAAGCAACCTGAACCTGAGCCAGTGCCAGAGCCAGAACCGGAGTATAAGGATCCAACTGCAGTGGTACAGGAGTCAGAGACAACGACAACAACAACAGCAACAACAACAACAGAGGAGGCTAAAGAAGAGTCTGTCTTAATGTTCTCTCCTTTTATGGGCAACATTGTCATCACTGACATCACCACGAACTGTCTCACGGTCACTTTTAAGGAATACGTTTCTGTTTAACAGTCCCTGGACCAATCGAAACAGAGGACTACTGATTTGACGGCCTTATCAATATGTGTATATGTAAAAAGAAACGTGAAGATTTGTACATATGGAGATTTATAATTTATAATTCAAAATCAATACATTTCTTATGATGTTTTATACTTCAACTCTTCGGTAATGTGGTTGCCAAGAAAGTGCCCTCGTGGATTTCAGTGACTGCATTCAGGTGGATGTTAATTACTAGTGAAATGTCCATTATGAAATATCAAGTCATATAGAATAGCTTTTGCTGTTGTGGCTTGATGGTATATACCAAACATATACAATCTTAGAAAAAAGGGTTTGAAAAGTTTTTTTTGTCTGTCCCCATATGAGAACCCTTTCTGGTTCCAAGTAGAACCCTTTTGTGTTCCATGTAGAACCCTCTGTGGAAAGGGTTCTACATCGAACCCAAAAGGGTTCTACCTGGAACCAAAAGGCTTCTACCTAGTACCGAAAAGAGTCCTACAAAGGGTTCTCCTATGTAGACAGCCGAATGACCCTTTTAGGTTCTAGATAGCACCTTTTTTTCCTAAGAGTTTAGCCTGAGATGTAAGCCGTTTTATACATACAGTATGTTCTACTTAATAATGGCGGTTATTTTGGTCCATAAGTAGATGATGTTGAGTAACTATGGTGATCAAAGATCCGTTTAAAAGCACTTCATTGCATTCACCTATGTGTGTATATTCATTTGTACTATGTACTGTATATGTATTCTCCATATGATTTATACGTATTTCCATTGCTTTAGAATCCCCTCCAGCCAGGTGTGCTCAGTCTGAGGCTACTGTGTCATATTTCACGTTGGTGACTTTTGTTATTGTTTGTGAGTGCAGGAGAAATGAATGGAAGAAGAAATGCAAATATGAATGTTGGGTGTGCCGGGCACCCACAGCAACATCATACAGACCCAGTTTCACCGAGGGGTGTACTCTGACATGAGATTGAAGCGAACTTCCGACAAATCCTCCAATGCTAGAGTTACACACATATATTTCAACTAACTGAACACCGGTTTCAGCCAAACCCTGTCAATCTTAGCCATGAGCTGCTACATTGCATGTTTTCCTTTTGAGGAAACAAAGTGTATAATATAACTTGCACTATTGAATTGCACGGTGGCAGGAAGGCAAACCATTTAAGAAATTAGCTCTCAGAGGTGAGTAATGATGACCAGAGTTTTCATTTATCAACTGAGTCATTTTTCCTTTAAGATAAATTCTGATTAATTGACTTGTGACCCTAATTAGGTTGATGCATTGCATTGGTGAAGACCCCACAGATGGTCTACTAAGCCCATACAGCAGGTCTATGTAGGACTATTTGTGGCAGGTCTATGCAGAACTATTTGTGTCAGGTCTATGTAGGACTATTTTTGCATTTAAGTTGACCTTATGACAGGGCAACATTTTTCTCCAGAGGAGGCTGGTAGGAAAGGCTTATCGTAATGGCTGGAGTGGAATAAATGGATTGGAGTCAAACATATCAAACATATGGAAAACCTCATGTTTGACTCTGTTCCATTAATTCCATCCCATCCATTATAATGACTGTCCTCCTATAGCTCCTCCCACCAGCCTCCTCTGCATTTCACACATACAGTAGGGGCATTCATCTTAACTTGCGATTGACGCTTGCTTTACAAAGGCCTGATAGATTGACATGTATAACTTCTTTGTCTTTAGCTTATCGAAGCTACCTGGGTTACAAGTCATAGATGTGTATTTTCAGTGTTTCCTAACACCCATCTCTGTGCAAATATAAAAGCTAATTGTGAGTCGCTTATGTTTAGAGGCTGATATTTTGATCCTAACACACATGAGCACAAGCTCTTTTGATATTGCTGCTAAAGTGTATGTTAGAGTTGTTTCTTCTGTCGTTGAAACCTTGTTGGATGTAACCTACATTACAGTCTAAATTGCCTTCGATGCACACTGAATGCAAAGCAAGAAAGAAAATGACATATTATGGATTTACATATGATTGTTATGATGATAATGATTAAATAGATATTATTTATTATCATTATTATTTTGCTGTCCAAAACTAAGCTCACTTAGATGCCCTCTGCATTAGAGGTGGAACATCGTATACCTGTCTGTACAACATTTAGCACAACTTTGTAACTTTTTGAATCTTTTTGGTTACCATTGATTTGTTGGAGCCAGGTTACATTTCCCTGCACTTGTTGGTTCAAAGGCAAAATAACTGTTTTACGGTGTGTTCCGATGGGGAGGGGCTGGAAGTAGTACTGTTGGCACAGCTATGGTATGTTTTACAATAAAGCAAGAGAACGGACCTTTTTCTGACATTGTCTGACTTTGGCCTGCTATGGGGACATGCTGTGCATGACATTCAGTTCTTAAGGCAAATTAATTGAAGTATTATTTCAGTCAGTATGGGAAAAAATATTTTATTTTTAGACTGGCACATTGTAACAGGCATTATAATTGCCTTCAACTACCCCCAAAATATTACACATATATATATATATTTAAAAAAATAATAATGATTCACCTTATTCTACTGATATGCCATGTGATGTTCTTTATTTGGACACTAAAGTTAATATTTAGGCCTTGGCTACCGACCACGTTTTTTGTTTTCAACTTGACAAAAATGGCTAACTTTCCTTTAAAAAACATTAATGTTGGTAATAAATGTGACCTCTGAATGGAACCACATATGAAGTTGCATAAGCATATATACAATCCAGAACAAAGGGCCTTCTGTCTTAAATAACTGTTAAATAACTGTCAAATAACTACTGGGCACTTGTGTTATTACTACTTTACTGATGGGTTATTCTTCTGTTGGAGCGAGACAGCTTGACCCTTGGCAGGAATGTAATCAGAACTACCACATAGAGGGGGGGTGAGGGTCTTGTGCAATATCACATTGTGATTGATACCTCTTGTATCACAATGTGAAAGGCTTTGTAGAATGGGAAGGAAGACCTCTATTAGACTTTCACTTCTATCAACCAAGTCTCACGTCTTTTACATTAACTTTGAATAAGAACAGCTGCACATTTGTAGGCTGTTTGATGTAGGCTACAACTGACATATTCTCACACTCACTCCATTTTTGTAAAAACACAACTGAGGCTTTTACAAACTCACGTGCCGTTTCAGCAATGTGTCTTGGTCTGACTACATACAAGATTTGTCCTTCAGGTAAGTTCTGTCATGGGGTGGTAGGCCTCGTCTTCGGTTGTTATTTTCCCCACACACGCATAACCTGGCCTATCCAGTAGGCTCGTCTAATGAGCATGCAGTCGATCTATTCATAATTCGGCCTATATAATGGCCGTGAGATGCGTCAGGTTGCCTTGTCTTTTGGTGGGAGACGTGCTGTGAGAGTTATACATTTGTCAACTGTATCTAGGGTTTCCATAATGACCATTTGAGATGTATGCTTAACTCTATTTAGATGTGCATGTTAGCCTACAGTAACTCCCAAAGCCCAATTGATTGACAACCCAAATTATGGATTCGAATGCAGTTGCAAAAAAGCGCACATACCTGGAATTTTGGCTCAAAATGTGTCAATGTATTGTTTCCTGGAACTTTCGAGTTTACAGGCGGGCGCGCTTCTCAATGATTCGGGCCCAGACAGGTTTACAGGCGGGCGCGCTTCTCAATGATTCGGGCCCAGACAGGTTTACAGGCGGGCGCGCTTCTCAATGATTCGGGCCCAGACAGGTTTACAGGCGGGCGCGCTTCTCAATGATTCGGGCCCAGACAGGTTTACAGGCGGGCGCGCTTCTCAATGATTCGGGCCCAGACAGGTTTACAGGCGGGCGCGCTTCTCAATGATTCGGGCCCAGACCAGTCAAGTGTAACAAGGAAAGTAGAACTATCTATATTGGGAGGGAGTATGCATATACATAAACGTTACATTAACATCAGAACATGTTGAATGGCTTGTTTAGACTTCATAATATGGGCCATGACCTTGTCTATCGACCTAATCTAAAGCCAGTGCAACCTTTACATTGTGAAAGACCTTGGACTGGACTGGAAAACATGCCGAGGTCTTTCATTGGGAGTTACTTATCAAATAATGTTTTTCGGCACTGGGAGTGTGCCATTCAATTTTGGAACAGATAGATATGTCAAGATTGATGGGCCAATTTAACACATTTTGAGAAAAGTTTTAATCGGCTGGTAGCCTAGCGGTTAAGAGTGTTGGGCCAGTAATTGAACGGTTGTTGGTTCTAATCCTAGAGCCAACTAGGTGAAAAAAATCTGTCGATGTGCCCTTGAGCAAGGCAGTAAATGTTGCTCCTCTATTAAATGTAAATTGGCGATGCACGCACATGGGGAGTGTCCGGTGATGTCCTTATTTGAAAGCATTTTTCGGGAAATAGCTGGTTCTATTAATCGTAAAAGCAGGGACAAATAAAATAATTTCAGCAATTCTCTTTTGGAATGCGTTCGCTTCTAAATTGAATTCCCTTATTTTGATCCATGCACAAAAGTCAAATTACACATTCAACTTTTTTGTAGCTTATCAAATGTTGTTTCATATTTTTGCAGATAGCTCTCATACACAAAACCAAGCGGAGTTTTTGACAAGTCCTGCACATTTCTAGAAGCGCAGCGCGGTACCTCTGAATTGCTCTCTGGGCTATATCATGCCAATAAATGTTGAAATTGTCCATAGAATGGAAAACCGTTTCGCCAAAGATGTGAGTCTGATCAGGTAGACTATATCGGTGTCATATATAGGCTCACTGACATCCCTTTCCCTATGCATTTGTTGCAAGTTTGAAATCTCACTTTGGGCTTAATCACTTTGGGCTTAACCACAGCTTTAAGAATTCAAAGCTCTCAAGTTTGCACTGTCCATTTTCATGGCCACATATTTTAGACATTTTATTTTGTAGGTTAAAGTGTATAACTGTAATATAATCGTGTTAATATAGCCTATATAATTTTACAATCGTCAATGTTTCTTAATCGGATATCATTAGGCTAAGAGCCATAGAGAATGGGTCTATTTTACCTAGAATGGCGGTTCTTTGTTTGGTGAACCATATAGAAAAGTTTCAATTAATTGGTTTGCGTGGTTTCATCATGCATTTCAGGAATGAGGACTTTATCGATGTGTGAATGAAGGTGAATGAAGGCTACATTTCGTTTGTTGAGGCATCTACTTTCCAACTGTCCCCCAAGTAGCCTATGTGTTTGTTTTCCGTTTTCAGCGTTAAATGTTTAGATGTTTACAGCTGAAGTAACTTAACAAATGTTTATCATTAAACAATTCGGCACATAGCCAGCTTGTCTCCATTTGATTTGCTCTGGAATCCGTTGTAGACGTAAGGGTTAGAGGATAGCTATATTGCATCTACGTTAATAAATCTTCCTTTTTTAGGATAATATCTTGGCCCTATAGTCAAAGGTTCCATTATTCATACACAGCGTGTGTGACTTGCTTAAAATGAGACAGCCATTTTCTCTCGTCTATACCCGCTTCAAGCAGCGGATCGAATGTTCGCAGGGGCTTTGCGGTGTATGAAATGGTCGCTCGCATAACGCGCTGAGAGTTGGAGTTGTAGCCTAATAAACTACATATTTGAGTTGTGCAATGGGCGTTCCATGTCAGTTTCAATACATAATCACATTCTAAATTTGCTTACTGACCGAAGAAGCACGCAATTTTAGTTTATTACACAGTGTAACATAGGCAAATGCAACATTGACGTAGACACATTTCGAGAAATTGTATTTGATCTTAACGAAAGACAGAATCACTAGTAAGGGGAACGTACGACCTTAGTTTTGGACATATGCACTTGGATAGTAAACAACAGAAATGCTTCATCGAAATTCATCAACAAGTCTATTTTCAATCAAGGTGTTAGGTGTGGATAGCAAATTGCCAAAGGTGCACAAAATACATATCGGAAAATAGGTTTAAATATATCTGGAGTTGGGACATACTCTTGTAAAAATTGGCCCATAAATTGTTCTTCTGCTGTCTAAAGGATAACCCAATGTAGTTCCAGGCAGAACACTTTTTGGTTCCAGGTAGACCCCGTTCACCCAACAAATGAACCCTCAATGAATACTTTAAGAACCCGTTTGGTGAAAATGTTCTGTAACTTAAAGGGGTTCTATATTTGGGAGAGCCGAATATCCCTTTATGATTCAAGGTAGCCCATTTTTGCCCCATACACACATATATAGGCGAGGCCACTTGGCGGTCAATTTGAAGAATACATAATTAGGCTACAAGACGGGCCATTGAACTGGAACAAGAAAACACACACAGGACTATCTTTACAAGTGAAGGACATTAAAGAAATAGCCAACCTCAAGATCGCATAAGAGATCGCATGACTCTGAGATGACTCAGCTTTCTGTAGTCAAACAGAAACCTCGTTGTACACGTTGGAGCATATAAATAGATCAAGTGCGATGTTTCACATTCCCCCTTTATCACCACACCACAACCTTCCAGTGCAGCCAGCCATTGCTGTATCATCTTACATTTACAGACGTAGCCTACTGCAAGGCGTATTTGCCATGAAGCCTAGGGCAAACAACAACTAATAACACCAATCAATTCGAATGACTGTTTTGTGTATTTTTTATGAGATTTTTTAAACACTTCTGATGGGGGCCAGTAGCATACGCCTATATGCCAGTCTAATTATAAAGGGTTCAAAAATAAGTCAATTAAATGTCATTTGTGAAGATTACGTTTATTTTGTGTTAAATCATGGTCAAACACTAATATAATCCGCCAAGATTTATTTGCAGCATCGTTGTTGAATAAACACGAGAGAGAGAGAGAGAGAGGCACAGTAAATTCACTTTGCTTCGAGGCTGTGGTTCTTCTTCTCGAGCTGAAAACATACATGTATTTTATGTGTGTCTGTGGTTTTCCTCTTACTCAGGCTACGCGTTTTGCACAACAGATAATGTCCTCCATGAAAGTAGGACAGCGATCAGCACTTGCGAGTAGTGAGCTGACTAACCGCGGTTGCCCAGAAACGAGCGAGCCAATAATATTTTACCAACTCGCACTGTGTATCCATGTATGGCTGTCGCCATTGCTGCACTGCAGTAAAGCTGAGACCAATCACCGAGACCACAAAATATGGAGTCCTGCAGTTAGGTGTTACCTAGGCTTAACGCGTTCCCTTAATAAAATGTAGTCGTTTTAATACCCACATTGCGCTGAAATGTCGGTATCATGGTTTGAGCGTATCAAAATGGTGGTGGCATATGATTTCCAATGCATCCCATGCATCTTTTGTCCGCTGTCCTTTGTCTCCTCGTCTGTAATAAGGCTACAGTGGCCATATCTACGTGTTATGTTGAACATGTGTTGTTGGGTAACAGTGTAGGGCGAAATAATCTGGCATCTGAAGGTCAAAATACGGAACAAATCCGATGTACATTCTGCTCTCCCCTTCGCATAGGCTCTAGAGCCATTCCACCAAACGAACGAGCGTTTTCTTTCCAAACCCGAAGCATATTTTCGGTTTGATGAACCGCTAAGGCGTTATAAACACTATATTATCACACATTGTGCACACTAGCCATGCTTTGTATGCTATTCAGTAATAGACTGTAATTGTGTAACAGCAGGCTTTCCCTGTTTCTTTTGATATTGTGGAAACGCCTGAGTAATTTAGTCATATATCAAATCACATTGTTGACAGAAACGCTCCATAATTTCGTTCGTTATCATACAAAGTTGTAAAATAGCTATAATGTAATGTTTAGTATGATATGTAAGTCTCTCTCGCGTTCTCTCTCTCCTCCCTCTCCCTCTCTCTCTCTCTCTCTCTCTCTCTCTCTCTCTCTCTATCTAAATCAAATTCATACATATCTCGTTGTCTCATTATATTTTCATAACTCGTATGATTCCTTTTGGTAACTATGCCCCTTTTCTATAGATTATTCTCTTACTTGTACAACGTAGTTGTGTACAGAAAAATGCAGGCTACAATTGATTACTTGATTTTTCCCAATTTCCTTTTCTGAAAAAGTTGAACCTTTGATTTGGACTTGTATAACACTGTACTCTAATGACTTAGGCCTACTGTTAAATACATTCAGTTTGATCTTTATGTAATTCATAGCTCTGCCTTCATTACCCTTTATTTTTCACTAAAGAAAGGTTGTAGTTTGCATGGATCAAGGGACAGAACTCAAGGGGTTTATATTTGTATTAATTTGTTTAATAAGTTACCTAACGAGGACTGATAGCCACATTTAGTCAAATACTATAGGTTTCTGTAGGGTATGTTTCAGATCTCAGAGTTATCTCTTTATTATAGGAGGCGTAAATCAGATTATATTATTATAAAGATTCCGTATAAAAACAAAATCGTTATGAAAAACACAAAGCCAAAAAACTTTTGTAAGTAAGCCTAATTATTAAAAAATGTATAAGTTCATGAAGCAATTAAAGCAACCATGGCGTCTTGATAATAATAATAATAATAAACAATAACATTCGTTATAGTAAATACAAAAACTGGTATACATTTTTAACAAACCAACATAATTTATTTGAAGTAATTTGGTTATTTAGCAATGTATTAATATTGTTATGATTATTATTAGTAAGTATAAACATCATTATTGTTATTACCTTGTGCTAGATTATGTTATATATCATTATCATGTCATTCTTTTTTCCAGAGACCTGTTTATTCGTGTTATGGCTATGTTATCATATGTTCACATTTCTATGGCTAAGAAATGAGAACATATGATAACATAGCCATAACACGAATAAACAGGTCTCTGGAAAAAAGAATGACATGATAATGATATATAACATAATCTAGCACAAGGTAATAACAATAATGATGTTTATACTTACTAAGTGTTTGAAATATTTGATCGTTTTCAGTTGTGTTTACCTATTCATCTTCAGACAGTAAAACTTCAAATTCAACTCTTCTTAATTTGACTTTTAATTGTTTTCATAAATTCATAAATCTTCAACCGAATTAGTTTTTTTAAAACTATCGGAAGACCAGAGAGACCAGAGATTCAGCACCCCACAATAAAGTAAATTACCTATGAAAAACAAACAATATCTTCATGAAAATGATACAACTTGAAAGGTCAATTTTAATTGACCTTTGTAGAGTTTAGCCTCACGTAGTTGGACATTAATGAACAATAGCGCAAGATTATAAAATAACATACTTTCCCATCTCTAGGCTACACATAGCTATCCTATGCATTTGTATTTAGGTTGGTGCATGGGATTCCTGGCAACTAGCTTATCAGTTAGATTCGGTGGAAATACAATCGAGCCTCAAGGTCATGTTCTTATTGATTCTCACTTTGATATTTTCATATCAAATAAATGAATGCTCTTTTTTATATTTCTAAATGCCGATGACTGGCTATTTAAAGATCTGTTCAAGGAAATAGTCACAATGCAAGGTAAGAGGTTGGGTAGACTATACAATGAATTTAAATTAACACATGATTTTCAAATGGATAATCCTTTGGTGTGCCATAGTCAGACGGTTATTTATTCGCTTATGCCAAAGACATTCCTGCGCACAAACCAGACAACCACCAAACCAGCGTCATTTCCTTAGACTCAATAGGAATTAACTCCTCCCCTTCACTTAGCAACCCAGAGCACGTAGCAACAGCTGAGCCAATGCGCTCTACCAGATACGGTCCCACCGACTGCGGTGCTTGGCAACCCATATAAAACGTGATGACGTCTTCCTCACTGAGCGTATTATGGGATGTGTGGAATTAAACAGCGAGGGCAGTAGATAGAAAAAAATATATATAGCTTATAAACGAGGTTGAAGTAAACATGGAGCTATCGGCTGTTGGAGAGCGTGTCTTCGCTGCCGAGTCCATCATCAAACAACGCATAAGAAGAGTACGCAGTTTATTTTCGTTACACCTCCGCGTTTCTAACAATAATGTATGCTAATCGTGTGTTTGTGCACCATCGCAATGACATTCTATCGACAATAAGTAGGCCTAATTCTCTCCCTATTTGTTGTTATATTGCAGGGTCGAATGGAATACCTTGTGAAATGGAAGGGCTGGTCTAAAAAGTGAGTAGGCTACACTCTGGTTTGGAAGCTGACAGCAAAGCTTCCAGCCTGTCGTGTTATCTCTCGAATGCTTGTTTTTATGTGCACCAACGTGTGCTCATGACATGTTAAGGCCATGTAACCGAGGCTTGTTGATTGCGTACAGGGCATGGTTTTGGTAACATTCGCGTACTTTGCTTAGGCTATTTTAACGCACAAGCACACGACAAGAGTGTTGCTAACATTAGCAGATTGCTACCTCCACATACGTCGCTGTCCGCAAAGGCAATGTCATAATGAAAGCAACGAGATTCTCAGCCGACATTGTTTCATTTGTGAACGCTTTCATCACAAATGTGATACTCTTCTTACGCTACCGTATCGTTCTTTTGGATAGATATAGCACCTGGGAACCAGAGGAAAACATTCTAGATGCGCGCCTCTTCGCTGCGTTCGAAGAAAGGTAAGGTTTTGACAGCACAGCAGGCCTCTTCTGGCAGAGTGCGAATATGTCATCTTGGGCTATCCCCAACAGACGACAAGCATTTAACAACTCAAATGTGACTCAATTATTTCGAGCGAGTTACGTTTCATACGAAAATTGTATGTATTTATTTCACAGGGAGCGTGAAAGGGAGTTATTTGGGCCTAAGAAGAGGGGACCGAAACCGGAGACATTTCTGCTGAAGGTGGGGGAATTTAACAGTGACTGTCATGAGTTAGTTAGTCCATGTTTCAGTCATATTTATTTTCTTACTCCTCACCTATGTTTTCCGACAATTGAATCATGAGTCTTGTGGTCTGATAGAATGTCAGACTAGAAAACGTCTGATATTCAGCTAATAAATAGATGAAAGTGCAACATTGTCTGTTATCTTGCTCTTACATTTTTTACCTCTGCTTTAATTTCCGTTGTGATGTTATTGTTCAAGCTCCAAGTTGAATAAAGTAACACGTTTCCATGTTAAAGTGGGAAATAAATGTATCGCAAAAGAGTGAATGCATGGGGCTTACTTTTTGTTCAAACATTGTCATTACCAACCAAATTGGCATCATTGTAATAAGGATTTTGGTGTAGGGAAATGGCATGTGGATGAACAATGTCAAATAGGCTATAGGCCCATTTCATTGTTGGAAAATATCTGCAATGATCCAGCTTATTAATAACAGGATTTAGCCTTCCAAGTACATGTTTATAAACCCCCATACTTATCTAACTTGACCACCTTTATACAGGCAAAGGCCAAAGCCACAGCAAAGACTTCTGAATGCAGAAGAGAAATGCCAAGGGGGATTCGTGTTTCATACCCTGTTCCGATGCCTATGATTACACCGAGAGCTCGAGAGGGACTACGGGCTGTCGTGCCCACAATCTTTCCCCCTAGCACGGTCAACCGAGGAGAGAGCGTGAGGGTCAGACTGCCAGAGACACAGAGAAGGCCGCGACCGGCGCCTCTGCACCCATTCATGGCTGAGGAATTTGTCAACATCCCTAAAAAAAGGGGACCTAAACCCAAGTTGCGTTTACGATTCAACATGGAGCCAGACAGCTGTCCAACAGAGGAGCCCACAAAGAGGAGTCGGTTAGAGGAGCAGCAGGTCCCATACGGTTTGTCTAAAATGTCCAGACATTGTCATCATGAAGGCGAAACATCTAAGAGAAGTGTCATCCAGTTGACACGCAGGTTTCAAGAGGGAACGAGCATTGTGCCAAAATCAAACAAAACTCAAAGACGGCTGGGGACTGTGTCCCATCCTGGCACCCATAGCCATGACGGTAGACTCCTCCATAAGGCTAGACTCGATCAACAGAGCCGCAGGACTTTAGAATGCCCTGGGGGCATGTCTGTCCCACACCCCAAACTGAAGCATGTGTCCAAAAACCATTTCTACAGAGCCAGTGACTCTTCTTCATCCATGCAACAGTCTAGGCCCATTGTTGTCGCCAAATCACCTGCATCGAGGAGTTCTGGAGAGCAGTCAGCAGTGTCTTGGAGGCCTTGTCTGGATAATGTTGAGAAGGTGGTGGTAACCGATGTGACAACAAACTTTTTGACAGTCACCATCAAAGAGAGCAGCACAGACAAAGGTTTTTTCAAAGATAATAGATGAAATGAAGTCAGTATCTGCTTCACATAACATGACTAACAATGCAACAGCTATTTGTAAGAAGTTAGTAATAGCTTAATCATGATCATTTGAGATACATTTTCTATAGGCCTAACTATATCCAGAGTTGTATGTTTAATATGTATTATGTCAAAGTATTTAATGTAATAATGACCAAATTAAACATGTCTATATAGTTTATTTGAATATAATTTTTTGGATAACTATTTCATATTTTCATTTAAACTTTTAAATACATGAATTAAGAGTCTTACATTTCCTCACCTTCTAATGGGGCTTTCAATTCAGCCTGGTTTAAATGTGGTAGGCTATAGAGGTATGTAATAGCTGTTATTTAATATGGCAATAAGGACTTTCCCTAATGTTTCATACCGTTTTCTGTACACATTTAACAAATAGATTTAACAAATATTTTCATATTTTGTATTAACATAATTGCAAGGATAGACATCCATGTAGACCTACCTAGTGTAAAGTAGGCCTAATGTTTAAACATATTTGGAAAATACCTTCCATTATCCATAGCATATTCTATGCAATAAATCGAGAATATTCGTGTGAAAATGTATGTCAGGTAAGGTTCAATGGACGAACTTGACCTGTAGTTAACAATTACCCTAATACACAACTCTGTGCTCCGGTGCAGCAGCCAGTGCAGTTGGAGCTCGGCGGTTGAAATGTTCCCTGGACTCCCTGATGTGTGTCAAATCAGTTCAGCACAGCTGGGACTGGGACTGGTGATATTTTAGTTATGAAGTTTAGAAAAATGCACGAGCAAAACACATCAGTTTCCGATGCTGAGTTAATTTGTTTTGGGATTTGAGGTAATCATTTGTAAAAATGTATTTTGTTGGCTTATTCAAATAGCCATTTGGGAATTGTTTTGCGCAATATTCAAAATAACCCGTCAGTGGATTTTCATGACACGACTAATTGTTTGCTTGAAGAAACCTTCGAACAAGATAATTAAATGGGACAATGATTAACTGAGGTTTGGGGTTTCTTCAGGCAAACAATTAGTTGTGTCAAGAAAATTCGGTGTTTAAGGACCGGACTGGTCAGAGTTGAACTTTTTGACGGTGTCTAAATAGTAGGTTTACTTCAGTTAGGGTAGATAACAATTAATTACCGTATAGCTCTGAAGCATTGGTCATGGTGCGAGCTAATGAGTTTTGATGATCTATTGCTCGTTAGACCAATTTTGTCCTTTCTAATTATTTGTTCACAATCTAGATGGATATTCGCATGGGGTCTTGATTAGCAGACAAGGACGTGCATGTATGTAGTCAGTATTTGATCACTTGACTTATTATTCTTAGGTCTATTGACAGACTGCCGAAAGAAATGGCACACATGGGGCCACAGACTGCTTCATCTTTTGGATCTTGAATTGGACCACAACCTTTTCATTAAATTAGACGAACGCTCATTAAAAACAATTCAAAATATCATGTCCAAATGCATCTTAGAAGTATTCCTACTTTTGATAATGCCAATATCGAATGGCTTCTGCGTTGTAGATTTTCTTAGTTATCTATAGCCTAATATAATACAGGTTTTTACATTCATGTCAACCTAACAATTGACGTTTCTATCTTTTGGAAAGTACGAAATATGACTCATCATCACACACCCTGATGACCCACGCCTCCTTTTATGAACTGAGCTATATGACTCGCCTAGTTAAATAAAGGTTCAATATTAATACAGTAGGCCACACACCATTGATCTACTGCAATCCATTTCTGTCGCACGCCCGGGACTATAGGCCAACCCATGTGTATGTGCAACGTTATGTCTCCTAATTGTTTTAGGCCTAAGCATATGTCTTTTGCGACAAGCAATGTATAGACGGTGCCAGACGCACGGCAGTGGGGTAAGCTATATTACAATGCAGGGACCAGAGGGCACGGGAGTCTCATTGCAGGTGGTTGCCGTCGGGGACCGTTTTAGCCAGCCATGGGTTGGTCCTGGGCAAGAGGGCCATGATCGTTCAAAAGATGCAGATGAAACGCGGATGCTGCTGGATGTGTGTGATGATGGGACGTCTGTGTGGCATATTTTACTATTTTCATATGATGTGGTCGTGCCTCGATATGGGATGGGGTGCTTGTCCTTGCAGGTACGGCAGTAACCCTCAAGACCCGGGTGGAGTGTCACAGACTCAACTCTATGTTGCCATAAGCCTATGAGCTTTTTATTTTATTATTCACGATTTTAATATATATTATTCAATAGGGGTTATAATACCACATTAAAGAAAAATATTACTTTGGCCAATTAGCATAATGCGTCTTATGGACAGATGATGTAACAAAATGTAAATGACATGCCTGCAGGGAGACAGAAATATTACAGTGCTGGAGCTGAGCTAGAGGCTGACTGTGACCTTAAATCATCTCTGGCATTTCTAACACTGGCCCATTATTTTATTTGAGGAACCCAAACGAGCCCATTTTATTGCTTGAGGCCCCCATTATTAGCCAGATAATGATACTTTTACGAAGAAAAAAAACTAGTTATGCAGGCAAAAAATGGACCAGCCCTTCTGGCATTTGCCCGAAATGCCAGATGGCTAGTCTGCCCCTATGGGACACTGAACCACTAGCCTAGAATTCAGTCAGTCTGGGAGCTGAATGCCACTCGGACTAGAGGGTTATTCTCTCTCTTTTTGTAGAATAACAAAGTGTCCATTCATGTCGCTCTCCCCAGGGAACTGGGCTCTGGCCTCCGAACACGTGACTCAAACAGACCAACCTGAGAGCGCGTGTGAAAATGAACCTGGCTGTGACAACAGCGCGAGCCACTCAACTGCCATTGACAGTTACAAGGCCTTCCCTTACAGCTGAATTCTGATAGACGATTGAAAATAATAGCTATTCCTGGGTATAGTTCGGAATACTTTTTATAGACTAAATTAAAATAGTGTAGGTTAAGAAATATATACATTATTAATGTTTAAAATGAATGAAAGGTGCCCTATTTTAGCTCTTTGCAATTTAAAAAATCTAGCCTATAGACTATGTTATTACTACACAGTAGGCCTATGTCTGTTAAATTTCCACCTGGTTGAGGAAAGGACATATCCTTTTCGTAAGCCTATACCCTAGCAGAGGACTTTCCCCGCAGCTGAGAAAACATCTGCCTAAATTCTCCATATGAGTGCAATTTACCAAACCACATTCCCATCAAAACGCATACGCCTTTGATCTCGCACCACCGGAGGGGGCCAACCAAGTCCTGTGAACAACCAACAGTATTATACACATGTGGTTGCTGGAAAACCCCGCAAGATGTCGCAATGGTCTTGACTTGCACCTTTTGTTGCTTGGGCCCAGAAGGATTGCTATTTTGTTCACAGGTTTTAACCCTCGTTAACGTTAAACCGAGACGCACATGACCTGTATTTTCCAGATGTGCAGTACATGTACACGGCCACTAGATAGAGCCCAAGTATCAAAAATACGTTATACCTTTTTCAGTTCTTGGCCTGGGCCTGTTCCTAGTTGGATGGATTTCGTCATCATTACCGTTATTCGCCCTCCCCATCTCCTTCACCCCCACTCACCACCCAAACTATACTATCTGTGGCCGTTAGGCCTACCATTCGTTTTTATAGAACCAAGCCTATCATTACAAAATGCGATTTAAATTATCTGCATATATATATACAAACAACATCGTATTATTTTGTTCATTTATTTTATGAGTTATTTACTTTTATAGGCCAATGTTTAGGGGTTGAATGTGCAAATACAAAGTGTTCGGAAAATACGTATCAATACTAGCTTACATAAATAAAAGGCTTCTAAATAACAAGTCATTGGCATTTGTTGGCATTTATTTCCCAAAGTTTCACGAAGGCTCCAATTATCCAGGTGTGGAAAAGCTGTGAGTCGCGCAGTGCACTTGAAGGTAACAGATGGCTGGAGCCTGTACTGCGGATCGTCTTTTCACTGAACTAACCTAAAACAAAAGCTAAAAGAGATTGAACGCGTATTAAGTCGTGTGGGAACGTAGGCCTAAATAATGCGATTTAAAAAAATGTAATTACGTTTTGGTCAACCTTTTTCGATTATTGGACCCACAGGCTATTCCGATTGATAGCCTATACCTACAATTTGCCACACATAGCCTACATGTTGTTTTTTCCATTTTACACAACTTCTATCATTAAATGATGTCACGACAAATACAAATTACCGCCTTTGAAAAGGTTTCGATTTATACATCTTTGGGCTTGGTAATTACGCCATTGATTGATTGATTGAATTTATTTGACAAGTTGTAAAATACATGCATAAGCGCGATCCAGCTAGTGACGCCTCCACATACAATTTAAGAAAATCATCAAGGATAACACAATTAAGCTTATTAGCTTATTTCCATTGTGGTCCAACGGTAATGATGACGAAATCCATTCCCGGTTGTATCAACCATAATCATCCTCACACATACACACATACACATAGCGAGGACATCAATTTTCTACCAACGCTGTCAGGGGGCCTGGGTGCACATGGCGAATCATACAACGCAGCCGCAGCGTCAGTCACAGGCGTCCACAGATGTTGCTAAGAGAGCATCTCAGTGAGCTAGCGGAACATTGGTGATGTTTTCTCACCAAGTTGATTTTGGATTCTATTTTTATTCCTATATTTGGTGGTTGCAATGTCGCCAACTCTAAGACTGATTTTCATGTATGTACTGTTCCTCTGCTGGTTGTCTTCCTGCGCGGCAGACCTATGCAACTGGAGTGGAAGGTGAGGGATTCTGATTTTTTTAGTAGCCAGAATTCCAAACTGGTAATTGACTTTGAGATTGCGTTTGCCGTTCTAAAAACGTTGTCTAAATATTTATGGTTATTATCTGTTTATACCAATATCCTCATCGTTTTCAGGTAATTGTGTATTCTTATTGTTGCATATTATTGCAACAACAAGCAATAATATGCAATAGCACTACTTGCAGTTATCCTATCAAAATGGGTTTTGCCAAAACAATAAATGTTTTAACACTTGGATTGAGTGGGGGGGGTAATATACATATTCTCTGTGAGTATAGGCTAATCTCTCGTCGTATAATCTTTTCTGACCTGCGTTGTTTTCTGAGTGAGTGTGCCCATTTGAACCCTTCTCCTTGTTCATGGATTGCAGTGGTTTGGCGCGTGAGGCTGAGGCTAACTCGCGGACTGTGCAGCAGGTGCGGCTGCGTTGCACAGAGGGTTCGGTGGAGTGGGTCTACCCGGGTCAGGCGCTTCGGGTCGTCCTGGAACCCAACCTGTCCTCTGCGCGCCACACAACGATCTGCATCAAACCGTTCCGCAGCTTCAACGGTGCCAGCGTCTACATCGAGCGGGCTGGGGAACTTGACCTGTTGATGACGGATGGAGGGCGGCCGGAGCAGGTGTTCTGTTTCCCGGCGGACGGACCTCAGAAGCCAGCCATCTTCCTCCTGGCGAACCCGCAGAGGGATATCAGCCAACGCGCAGTAGGCTTCAGATATGAGTTGCTGGGCAATCGGACCACTGCGCCCAACCTCGGCCAAAGTGTGTTGCAGGGTGAGTATTTGACAGTTGTGAAAAAATTACCCAATTGTCATAGTTGAGTAAAAGTAAAGATTCCTTAATATAAAATGACTTAAGTAAAAGAGGAAGTCACCCAGTAAAATACTACTTGAGTAAAAGTCTAAAAGTATTTGGCTTTAAATGTACTTAAATATCAAAAGTAAATGTAATTGCAAAACTATACTTAAGCATGTAAAGTAAAAGTATAAATAATTTTAAAATGTTGCTTATGTTAAGCAAACCAGACGGCACAAGCTTATTTATCGATAGTCAGGAGCACACTAACACGCAGACATAATTTACAAACGAAGCATTTGTGTTTAGTTAGTTTGCCAGATCAGAGGCAGTAGGGATGAACAGGGATGTTCTCTTGATAAGTGCGTCAATTGGACCATTTTACTGTCCTGCTAACCATTCAAAATGTAACGTATACTTTTGGGTGTCAGGGAAAATGTATGGAGTAAAAAGTACATCATTTTATTCAGGAATGTAGTGAAGTAAAAGTAAAAGTTGTCAAAAATATAAAGTGAAGTACAGATACCACAAAAAACGACCTAAGTAGTAGGCTACGTTAAATTATTCGAATTTAAGAACTTTGGACCACCGAAATGTGGAGACGATAGGAATTCTCTATTTGTATGACATGGTCATAAGATGTTAATTTGACACTTTTGTTGGAGTTGCAATCCCAATTGTAAATAGACGTAATCATTTATTGATATAACAAAAATAATGTATGTTTTGTCAGTTGTATTGGTGTCAAAAAACAACATTGCAGTGAAGAATGAAAGTGATCAACAAGTATCCTTAATGCAAATCATCACCTTCAGTTGTTTTTAAGTGTTTTTACTTTAGACTCATCTTCTTGACCATCATTTAACAATTTCCAAGCAAGTGCATGAATAATAAAACACTGATACATTCTAACTTAATCATAGAAGACAATAAACTCCTAGCATCACAGCACACGGCACAAGAGGTGGGCCCATTCACTGTGTGGGTGGAGTGGTGTGCTGGGGAGACTGAGGGACAGTTTGGGGCCCAAAGAAATCAGTCAATTATCCAATTAAAAACCAAATCCAATCTTGCCTGGTCTAGGAAGCAGCTGCTGACCGGTCTGTTGTTTTGTCTGGTGGTCTCATTTCCACCGGAGGGACAAAGCTAGGGAGCAGGGGCCAGGGTGGCGAAGGGCCAATGGCCCCCCGGGTATCTCAATGGAGACAGCAAATACTTGTTGGATTCTACAGATGCCTCATCTCTGTGTGGGCCTGTCTCAATGGGGTGACGTCATTCTCCTGTCCTGGTGATGTCTGTCTGTCTGAGTCCTTCTCTCCCAATATTGACAGAGTGGAGGAGTTCAGTGGAGGATACCAGTGATTGGGGTCACCAGTCAGGTCATTCAATTAGACCGCTAAACAATAGAAGTCAAACATGGAGGTTGAGACTCATCAAGGCTTTTGATCTGTGTGGGTAGTGCTAGTATGGTGGAGGAGATGTGAATGGAGTAGAGACGCATGCCCGACATTCCTCCATCTGACCCCTTGGCTTGTTGTCTGGATGAGCTGAGGAGGGATGGATGAATGGAGTAGAGACGCATGCCAGACATTCCTCCATCTGACCCCTTGGCTTGTTGTCTGGATGAGCTGAGGAGGGATGGATGAATGGAGTAGAGACGCATGCCCGACATTCCTCCATCTGAGCCCTTGGCTTGTTGTCTGGATGAGCTGAGGAGGGATGGATGAATGGAGTAGAGACGCATGCCAGACATTCCTCCATCTGACCCCTTGGCTTGTTGTCTGGATGAGCTGAGGAGGGATGGATGAATGGAGTAGAGACGCATGCCAGACATTCCTCCATCTGACCCCTTGGCTTGTTGTCTGGATGAGCTGAGGAGGGATGGATGAATGGAGTAGAGACGCATGCCCGACATTCCTCCATCTGACCCCTTGGCTTGTTGTCTGGATGAGCTGAGGAGGGATGGATGAATGGAGTAGAGACGCATGCCAGACATTCCTCCATCTGACCCCTTGGCTTGTTGTCTGGATGAGCTGAGGAGGGATGGATGAATGGAGTAGAGACGCATGCCAGACATTCCTCCATCTGACCCCTTCGCTTGTTGTCTGGATGAACTGAGGAGGGATGGATGAATGAAGGGATGGGGCTGCTGGTATGTGTGTGTCAATGGAGTGGCAAGCTGTCTGTAATCCCCATCCATCAATCAGTTATCTCAAGCCCAGCCGTCACAGTAGGGTGATGGGTGTGGGCTGAAGTGTTGAAAGTGGACCATCACAGTAGGGTGTTAGTTGTGGTCTGAAGTGTTGAAAGTGGACCCTCACAGTAGGGTGTTAGTTGTGGTCTGAAGTGTTGAAAGTGGACCATCACAGTAGGGTGATGGGTGTGGTCTGAAGTGTTGAAAGTGGACCATCACAGTAGGGTGTTGGGTGTGGTCTGAAGTGTTGAAAGTGGACCCTCACAGTAGGGTGTTGGGTGTGGTGAAGTGTTGGTCTGTAAGTGTTGTTGAAAGTGGACCTCACAGTAGGGTGTTGGGTGTGGTCTGAAGTGTTGAAAGTGGACCCTCACAGTAGGGTGTTGGGTGTGGTCTGAAGTGTTGAAAGTGGACCCTCACAGTAGGGTGTTGGGTGTGGTCTGAAGTGTTGAAAGTGGACCCTCACAGTAGGGTGTTAGTTGTGGTCTGAAGTGTTGAAAGTGGACCCTCACAGTAGGGTGTTGGGTGTGGTCTGAAGTGTTGAAAGTGGACCCTCACAGTAGGGTGTTGGGTGTGGTCTGAAGTGTTGAAAGTGGACCCTCACAGTAGGGTGTTAGTTGTGGTCTGAAGTGTTGAAAGTGTACCTCACAGTAGGGTGTTAGTTGTGGTCTGAAGTGTTGAAAGTGGACCCTCACAGTAGGGTGTTGGGTGTGGTCTGAAGTGTTGAAAGTGTACCTCACAGTAGGGTGTTAGTTGTGGTCTGAAGTGTTGAAAGTGTACCTCACAGTAGGGTGTTGGGTGTGGTCTGAAGTGTTGAAAGTGTACCTCACAGTAGGGTGTTAGTTGTGGTCTGAAGTGTTGAAAGTGGACCTCACAGTAGGGTGTTAGTTGTGGTCTGAAGTGTTGAAAGTGGACCCTCACAGTAAGATGATCACTATAAGAAGTGTAGATGATGATGGTTAATATGAGAGAAAGAGAGAAATGGGTGGTGATGCAGAGTATGGAGTGGGCAGAGTCTGAGAGAGAGATTGTGAAGCGAGAGAGAGAGAATGGTTAGAGAGAGAGAGTTGTGAGAAGACAAGTGAAGTGAAAGGATGTGCATTGGTGCTCCACAGGGTGATGTGTGTCCCTTTCCTCTGCATAGACCAACACTATAAACTTCTCTCTCTCCTCCCACAGCTAGCTGCCGTCCCTGCAATGACACAGAGCTCCTCCTGGCCATCTGCAGCAGTGACTTTGGTATGTATCAATAGAACATAAATAATTCATTATTGTTCTTATTTACAAATCTAGATCCTATATCAAACATTTATAAAAACGGTAAACAACTATAGCGTTTGACTCGTTGTGTCCTATCTCCTTAGTTCTCCATAGATCCATGTAGCCCAATCTGTCCCCTCATCAGCTGGGTATCACCACTCATTTATTCTACAAAGGCCTGGGGTGGAGTGAGTGAGTGAGTGGGTGTTGGAAAGGAGATTTTGTGTCTGTGTGGATGTGTTGGGGGGGGGCCTGATCTGTTCCCAGCGAACAGCTTCTGTAGCTGGGCAGAGGGGCCTGACAGATGTGAGGGCTGAGGCTGCACAATGGGAGACCCATTGGCTTAAGGCTGCAACAGAGCAGAAGCAATAGTACCATTGAGTCCACTTCATTTATAGGCTGACTCCCGTGCCCTGATCTCACAAGTCGCCATCATCGACTTTTTGATGAGAGAAAATAGCTGGCTAATGAAAGTGTAAATGGCCACAGAGAGTGAAAGGAGGGAATGGAGGGATTTCTGTGGAGTGAGTGGGGGATGTGGAGACTGAGAGGAGGGAGAGTGAGTGGGGGATGTGGAGACTGAGAGGAGGGAGAGTGAGTGGGGGACGTGGAGACTGAGAGGAGGGAGAGTGAGTGGGGGATGTGGAGACTGAGAGGAGGGAGACTGAGTGGGGGATGTGGAGACTGAAAGGAGGGAGAGTGAGTGGGGGATGTGGAGACTGAGAGGAGGGAGAGTGAGTGGGGGATGTGGAGACAGAGAGAGTGTGAGTGAGTGGGGGATGTGGCGACAGAGAGAGGGTGAGTGAGTGGGGGATGTGGCGACAGAGAGAGGGTGAGTGAGTGGGGGATGTGGCGACAGAGAGTGTGAGTGAGTGGGGGATGTGGCGACTGAGAGGAGTGTGAGTGAGTGGGGGATGTGGCGACTGAGAGGAAGGAGAGTGAGTGGGGGATGTGGCGACAGAGAGTGTGAGTGAGTGGGGGATGTGGCGACAGAGAGTGTGAGTGAGTGGGGGATGTGGCGACTGAGAGAGTGTGAGTGAGTGGGGGATGTGGCGACTGAGAGAGTGTGAGTGAGTGGGGGATGTGGCGACTGAGAGGAAGGAGAGTGAGTGGGGGATGTGGTGACTGAGAGAGTGTGAGTGAGTGGGGGATGTGGCGACTGAGAGGAAGGAGAGTGAGTCGGGGATGTGGAGACTGAGAGTGAAGTTTCTGGAGGGAAGATTTGAATCCTTTTTCCACTCATACAGCAAGATCCTGTTAACTTTTTAATTTCCCTCTTGGCCGCTTTAAAAAAACAAATTATTGAAATGCACATAACAATTTAGATCAGCTGAATCATACTGTATTGGTGGCTGTTTAATTGATACATTTCTCATCTTTCTGTTCATATTAATTGGTTTTCATTACAATAAAACATAACCATAAATGATTGGGATGACTGAAAACAGTCTCTAATGTTAGTCCCCTCCTCTGCCCCTCCAGTGGTTCGCGGCTCCATCAGGAACGTATCCCACAATGCTGAGCGGCAGACATCGTTGGTGGAGGTCTCAGAGGGGAGGGTGTACCGGCAGCGTAGCGGGGTGTTCGAGCGCCACACTGGCACCATAGGGGTTCCCGGTTCCAGTTCCTCATGGCACGGTCACATCCACACACTGTTACAGTGTCACGTAAAGCCTGGGGGCGGAGAGTTCCTATTCACAGGGACAGAACACTTTGGGGAGGCCTGGCTGGGTTGTGCCCCCCGCTATAAAGACTTCATGTCCCTCTACCAATCAGCTTGGGCGGCTCGTCAGAACCCCTGTGAGTTCCCGCTGGACTGAGGGTGTGTCCCAGTTCCTAGTGGCGATCCATGAGCCCTGTGACCTATATGTAGGTTTTTTTTTTTTTAATGGAACACATTGAGTCTCTTCTTTCTACCCCAGTTGGCATGGTAGAGATTATGTCGCCGTGGCCTCACGACCACAGCGGTTTGAGAGATGTTGTCCCTTCTACTCCTCATGAATCTATACCGCTCACAAGACCAGCAGGGACAAATCTGTTGGAGCACTTGTAGAGCACAAGGAGTACAAGGCCCAGGGCAGGGGCCCACAGGGGACCCATCCAACCAGCACTAGAGGGGCCACCCCAGCCCCTGCCGGCCCCAGCGGGGAAAGGCTTAGAGAGCCTGGCCCTTTGTCTGTCTCTCTTCTCAACGCCCACAGCTCCCAGAGACTAAAAATGGTTTGACTGCTGCTTCACTCTTTGTCTCTCCCCTCACCAACTGCTACTTCACTCTTGGTCTCTCCCCACACCAACTGTTGCTTCACTCTTTGTCTCTCCCCACACCAACTGTTGCTTCACTCTTTGTCTCTCCCCACACCAACTGCTGCTTCACTCTTTGTCTCTCCCCACACCAACTGCTGCTTCACTCTTTGTCTCTCCCCACACCAACTGCTGCTTCACTCTTTGTCTCTCCCCACACCAACTGCTGCTTCACTCTTTGTCTCTCCCCACACCAACTGTCTCTCCCCACACCAACTGCTTCACTCTTTGTCTCTCCCCACACCAACTGCTGTCTCTCCCCACACCAACTGATGCTTCACTCTTTGTCTCTCCCCACACCAACTGCTGCTTCACTCTTTGTCTCTCCCCACACCAACTGCTGCTTCACTCTTTGTCACTCTCTCCCCACACCAACTGCTGCTTCACTCTTTGTCTCTCCCCACACCAACTGCTGCTTCACTCTTTGTGCTTCACTCTCCCCACACCAACTGCTGCTTCACTCTTTGTCTCTCCCCACACCAACTGCTGCTTCACTCTTTGTCTCTCCCCACACCAACTGCTGCTTCACTCTTTGTCTCTCCCCACACCAACTGCTTTGTCTTCACTTCACTCTTTGTCTCTCCCCACACCAACTGCTGCTTCACTCTTTGTCTCTCCCCACACCAACTGCTGCTTCACTCTTTGTCTCTCCCCACACCAACTGCTGCTTCACTCTTTGTCTCTCCCCACACCAACTGCTGCTTCACTCTTTGTCTCTCCCCACACCAACTGCTGCTTCACTCTTTGTCTCTCCCCACACCAACTGCTGCTTCACTCTTTGTCTCTCCCCACACCAACTGCTGCTTCACTCTTTGTCTCTCCCCACACCAACTGCTGCTTCACTCTTTGTCTCTCCCCACACCAACTGCTGCTTCACTCTTTGTCTCTCCCCACACCAACTGCTGCTTCACTCTTTGTCTCTCCCCACACCAACTGCTGCTTCACTCTTTGTCTCTCCCCACACCAACTGCTGCTTCACTCTTTGTCTCTCCCCACACCAACTGCTGCTTCACTCTTTGTCTCCACACCAACCCACACCAACTGCTGCTTCACTCTTTGTCTCTCCCCACACCAACTGCTGCTTCACTCTTTGTCTCTCCCCACACCAACTGCTGCTTCACTCTTTGTCTCTCCCCACACCAACTGCTGCTTCACTCTTTGTCTCTCCCCACACCAACTGCTGCTTCACTCTTTGTCTCTCCCCACACCAACTGCTGCTTCACTCTTTGTCTCTCCCCACACCAACTGCTGCTTCACTCTTTGTCTCTCCCACACCAACTGCTGCTTCACTCTTTGTCTCTCCCCACACCAACTGCTGCTTCACTCTTTGTCTCTCCCCACACCAACTGCTGCTTCACTCTTTGTCTCTCCCCCCCAACACCAACTGCTGCTTCACTCTTTGTCTCTCCCCACACCAACTGCTGCTTCACTCTTTGTCTCTCCCCACACCAACTGCTGCTTCACTCTTTGTCTCTCCCCACACCAACTGCTGCTTCACTCTTTGTCTCTCCCCACACCAACTGCTGCTTCACTCTTTGTCTCTCCCCACACCAACTGCTGCTTCACTCTTTGTCTCTCCCCACACCAACTGTTGCTTCACTCTTTGTCTCTCCCCACACCAACTGCTGCTTCACTCTTTGTCTCTCCCCACACCAACTGCTGCTTCACTCTGTGTCTCCCCACACCAACTGATGCTTCACTCTTTGTCTCTCCCCACACCAACTGCTGCTTCACTCTTTGTCTCTCCCCACACCAACTGCTGCTTCACTCTCCCCACACCAACTTGCTTCTCTTTGTCCCACACCAACTGCTGCTTCACTCTTGTCTCTCCCCACACCAACTGCTGCTTCACTCTTTGTGTCTCCCCACACCAACTGCTGCTTCACTCTTTGTCTCTCCCCACACCAACTGCTGCTTCACTCTTTGTCTCTCCCCACACCAACTGCTGCTTCACTCTTTGTCTTGCTGCTTCTCTTTGTCTCCCCACACCAACTGCTGCTTCACTCTTTGTCTCTCCCCACACCAACTGCTGCTTCACTCTTTGTCTCTCCCCACACCAACTGCTGCTTCACTCTTTGTCTCTCCCCACACCAACTGCTGCTTCACTCTTTGTCTCTCCCCACACCAACTGCTGCTTCACTCTTTGTCTCTCCCCACACCAACTGTTGCTTCACTCTTTGTCTCTCCCCACACCAACTGCTGCTTCACTCTTTGTCTCTCCCCACACCAACTGCTGCTTCACTCTTTGTCTCTCCCCACACCAACTGCTGCTTCACTCTTTGTCTCTCCCAACACCAACTGCTGCTCTCTTCAGGGTCTCGGTGTGAGAGGTGTCCTCTGAACTACTGTGGCAGGAAATCATATGAATTTAATGTCTGATTGTTAGGTTTTATGTGGTCTTGTTTATTCCTTTGTACAATAGGTTTTGAAATATTTTATTGTAATGTAAATTAAGTGTTTTGTAAATTCACAAGGATTTGCTTATTTACATATTGATTGTATCATTTTGGTTTTATTACAGGGTATGGGGATGATGCTACAGTGTAGGTGCAAACCTTCAGTTTGATTACCATTTATTGCCAAATATTTAAGCAATGCTTGTGGGGATTTCTTGTGTACTTTTTTTGATTGACTTGCAATGCACTTTCAAGCAATTACTTAAACTTTTGTTTGAACAAGAGATGTAGTTTATTCTTCATAACATTCTTTATTCTGGTTCTTGAGCATTATGGGAAAATATTTGTTGAAAACAGCTCCTCCTGTAGGAAATAATGATCATGAATGTTTGCATTACAATTTTCTGCAACACATTTAAATGACAAAAACATCTATTGCACTATTGTATCTATTGTCTATTAAAATAATACTGTTAAATGTGGTAAAGATGTATTTTCATTTCACTCATTGAGCTTTTGGCATTAAGTGTTAGACAACCCTTAGCATTAGAGGGAGAGTTTGAAAGATGAGGGGATGTCAACCCCAAACCCCCTCACCTCTGCCCCCCAATCACCAGGCCTCCCCTCAGTGTTAGCCTGGGCGTGGCAGCCCCTCCTGCTCTATTGTGGGTAGTCAGTGGACTGAGTGACGCAGACAGAGTGGGGTTTTACAGAGCTGCTGGGATCGTGAATGAAGAAGACCATTTTTCTTCAGCTTTAAGATTGATTATATGTCTCAGACCCTCTGTCCTTCATCAGCCACATTCAACAGACCTGGGCTTTAGATGGAAGCAGTGGGATTTAAACTCACGTCTCAGAAGAGGCTGGAGCCAAAACTCAAGGCACTATAAAATATTGTATCACATTAGTATTGCCAGTCTTGCTAGCTCAGCAAACTGTGGACCAGACGGACAGAGAGAAAGCCGAGGTGATGAATGTGGGAGTCTTTATTAGACTGCAGAGGTAGATAGTTTGGGCTCTTTCTCTTAGCAATCTCAGCAGTGTTGATGGTGGATTTTTTTAGATAAGAGTTAATAAATACTTAATAGATAGTTAATGGCTAATGTTCAAGGAGATGATTAATATGGCCTCAAATAACCCTCGTGATAGAAAACGGTCCATTTAAAATCTCACTGCTCACAGGTGGAGTGGTTGCTCTAACCAATAATGAGATTTTTCAAAAATCTGAATTTTAAAAGTATTACAACCTGCATCTGAATGCAAATGATTAATATAGATTAGTATTTAGTCTATCCAGTCCATCTAGCTGTGGTCTATAGAGTGTTTCACAACAGAGACATGAACAGTAAAGTCCAGAGACATGAGCCCCTCCTAAAGACCAGCATGTAAAAGCACACGGCTGTTGTGTCTTTTGATATATCCGGTATGGAATAGTCTTAAATGGGATGTTATACCCCCATCCATATGCATCACAGTGCATAATCTCTGTTTTATAGGGGAATGGGAGTTTAGAGCCAACTGTCCAACACGTTTCTACTTTGGCCCTTTTCCACTGCATCCTATACCGGCCTAATTATAATCAGTGCTAATGTTAATGGAATAACTCAGAGTAAAATGATATACAAATGGCTAAGATGGGGGACAGAAAATGAGTAGGCTGAATCAGTCTATTCTTTTGGGGCTGTTGCTCCCCGATCACAGCCTGGGAAACAGAGTGAGCAGAGGTGGGAGGGGGACTTTTCGGCCCCCAAAAATCTAAGGCCCCACCCCCAAAAAGATGGAACAATTCATTGACTTTTAAAGCGACTCCTTTTAATGCCTATTCCACACGTCTACTTGGCTGAGCAGGATTCACAAATTGCTGTGTTGAAGGTTTTATTGGGACTAAATAGCTGTCAATGAAAGTGTAAATGACCGTGGGCTGAATGGGGCCCCCACAATGGGCCCACGGTGACAAGGCCCCGACAGACATAATGATCATTGTCACAGACGCTGTTAGCCAGGAACCACTGGGCCTCATGAATCCAAGGGGGCAATTTCAAGCCATTAGACCGGTCACTTTATCCACCAAGATCAACTCTATCTTTTAACTCTTTCTTTCTTTCTTTCTTTCTTTCTTTCTTTCTTTCTTTTTTCTTTCTTTCTTTCTTTCTTTTTGTTCTCTTTCTCTTTCTATCTCCTCTTAATATATCTGTTCTCTTTCTATCTCTCTCCTCTTTCTATCTCTTTTCTCTTTCTATCTCTGTTCTCTTTCTCTTCTCTTTCTATCTCCTCTTTCTATCTTCTCTTTCTATCTCTCTCCTCTTTCTATCTCTTTTCTCTTTCTATCTCCTCTTTCTATCTCTGTTCTCTTTCTCTTCTCTTTCTATCTCTGTTCTCTTTCTGTCTTCTCTTTCTATCTCTCTCCTCTTTCTATCTCTTTTCTCTTTCTATCGTTGTTCTCTTTCTCTTCTCTTTCTATCTCTGTTCTCTTTCTCTTCTCTTTCTATCTCCTCTTTCCATCTCTGTTCTCTTTCTCTTCTCTTTCTATCTCTGTTCTCTTTCTGTCTTCTCTTTCTATCTCTCTCCTCTTTCTATCTCTTTTCTCTTTCTATCGCTGTTCTCTTTCTCTTCTCTTTCTATCTCCTCTTTCTCTCTCTCTTCTCTTTCTATCTTTCTTCTCTTCTCTTTCTATCTCTCCTCTTTCTTTCTATCCATCTTCTCTTTCTATCTCTCTTCTATTTCTTTCTGTCTCTTCTCTTATCCTTTCGGTTCGTCCAGTTATTGTCAAACTTAGTTTCTTGGTGAGGTTTTGATCATAATAACTCCTGATGCTAATATCCACTAGGCTTCATCTCTTCACTATTTTTTGTTTCTCTCACTTTCCTCTTTCTTCTCCTCCCACTTGATGAGGTTAAGGTTAAACCTATAAGATCAAACTGCTAAAATCCACTATGTTTGCTGTTCGCCAACTCAGGCAGGACATTTTTCTTAGAAAAGCACCCTTGAAAAACCCTAAATGGCATAGCATTTTAACCAACATTTTAAATACTACTAAATACAAAACTGAGGTGTGAAAAAATTATGAACTCTAACTCATATATCCTAAAGTCTCCAAAAAAGTATATTTTCAAACTCAGATCTCCCTCACCAAGTCACCATTGTCCTCCTGAGGGGCGTACCATACCAAATTTCCGAGCTGAATATTGTTTACTCCCTGGGGCTTTTGAGGTCACACAATTCCCATCTTTGGGAATTCTCCAGACGGAATCTGAGGGAACGACGTCCCGGGGGTTTCCAGGAGCGCCTGGAAGCGGGAGGCCGGGAGCCCCTCGGATGGTGTGCCGGCAGGAGTCCCCTCCATCTGGGGGGTAATTGGTTTATCCCACCGCCTGGCCAGCTTTCCCATGTGGGCCACTGCTGTGGGGAGGCCCGGGGTACAATGTGGAAACAGCATGAGACCCTCCAGGCCAGCCTTTGACTGGGTCTCCTTTACAGGCTATAGGACCAGGAGCATGGGAGCACAACGCTCATGCCAGAGATGGACCCTGTGGTTTTGAAAAGGTCCTTCATTATTTTGCTGTCTGTTGTTTGCGTTTGAACTGAGTGTTTTGGTAATTGACTTATGGGGAAAGTTAATTTGTTTTAGTTTTTTTATATCCCCACTGATTTATAAGGTAATGAGATGGAAAGTTGGGCCAAAGATTTACAAATTGGTGAAGCCCTCCATACACAAAACACCTGGTTGGAAATGGGCTTTTCCACATTCTTTTCTACAAAATGTTCTGCATTTGGGCATTCTTTTGTTGGTCTTCTAAAAGGGAATGCTGAAATTGAGTATCAGTATCTGACAGAGTGTTGAACACATTTCTACTATTCCTGGGTGTTTGCAATAGTCAGTCCTCGACACAAACTGTTCCGTGCTGATAATAACTTGACTGATATACGCTGAGTGTACAAAACATTAAGAACACCTTTCTAATATTGAGTTGCACCCCCCTTGCCCTCAGATCAGCCTCAGTTTGTCAGGGCATGGACTCTATAAGGTGTTGAAAGCGTCCCACAGGGATGCTGGCCCATGTTGACTCCAATGCTTCCCACAGTTGAGTCAAGTTGGCTGGATGTCCTTTGGGTGGTGGACCGTTCTTGATTCACACGGGAAACTGTTGAGCATGAAAAACTCAGCAGCGTTTCAATTATTGACACAAACTGGTTCGCCTGGCACCTACTACCATACCCCGTTCAAAGGCACTTAAATCCTTTGTCTCAATTGTCTCAAGGCTTTAAAATCCTTCTTTAACCCGTCTTATCCCCTTCATCTACATTGATTGAAGTGGATTTAACAAGTGACATCAATAAGGGATCATATCTTTCACCTGGATTCACCTGGTCAGTCTATGTCATGGAAATAGCAGGTGTCTTTTAAATATTTTGTACACTGTGTATGTTAAAAATACATGGTTGACAATAGCTTGTCACTTTGTTTACAAAAAGCTTTTAATCTCAAATAGTCACAGGAAAATAGTGTCCCCAAAATATACTGGGAAAACAAAAAAGGTGAAAATATAACAATAATGGTGATAATATATTCAACAACAATGGTGATACTATAACAGTAATGGTGATAATATAACAACAACAATGGTGATACTATAACAGTAATGGTGATAATATAACAGTAATGGTGATAATATAACAACAACAATGGTGATAATATAACAATTATGGTGATAATATATTCAACAACAATGGTGATAATATAACAATTATGGTGATAATATATTCAACAACAATGGTGATAATATAACAATTATGGTGATAATATATTCAACAACAATGGTGATAATATAACAATTATGGTGATAATATATTCAACAACAATGGTGATAATATAACAATTATGGTGATAATATAACAACAACAATGGTGATAATATAACAATTATGGTGATAATATATTCAACAACAATGGTGATAATATAACAATTATGGTGATAATATATTCAACAACAATGGTGATAATATAACAATTATGGTGATAATATATTCAACAACAATGGTGATAATATAGCAATATTCAACAACAATGGTGATAATATAACAATTATGGTGATAATATATACAACAACAATGGTGATAATATAGCAATAATGATGATAATAATAACAATAATGGTGATAATATACAGTACCAGTAAAACGTTTAGACACACCTACTCATTTAAGAATTTCTCTTTATTTGTACTATTTTCTACATGGTATAATAATAGTGAAGACATCAAAACTATGAAATAACACATATGGAATCATGTAGTACCCAAAAACGTGTTAAACAAATCAAAATATATTTTATATTTGAGATTTTTCAAAGTAGCCACCGTTTGCCTTGATGACAGCTTTGCACACTCTTGGCATTCTCTAAACCAGCTTCATGAGGTAGTCACCTGGAATGCATTTCAATTAACAGGTGTGCCTTGTTAAACATTCATTTGTGGAATTTCTTTCCTTCTTAATGCGTTTGAGCCAATCAGTTGTGTTGTGACATGATAGGGTTGGTATACAGAAGATAGCCGTATTTGGTAAAAGACCAAGTCCATATTATGGCAAGGACAGCTCAAATAAGCAAAGAGAAAGGACCGTCTATCATTACTTTAAGACATGAAGGTCAGTCAATCCGGAAATTTCAAGAACTGTGAAAGTTTCTTCAAGTGCAGGATGAAAAAACCATCAAGCGCTAAGATGAAACTGGCTCTCATGAGGACCGCTACAGGAAAGGAAGACCCAGAGTTACCTCTGCTGCAGAGGATCAATTCATTAGAGTTACCAGCCTCAGATTCCAGCCCAAATAAATGCTTCACAGAGTTCAAGTAACAGACACATCTCAACATCAACTGTTCAGAAGAGACAGTGTGAATCAGGCCTTCATGGTCAAATTTCTGTAAAGAAATCACTACTAAAGGACACCAATAAGATGAAGAAACTTTCTTGGGCCAAGAAACATGAGTAATGGACATAAGACCGGTTGAAATCTGTCCTTTGGTCTGATGAGTCCAAATGTGAGATTTTTGGTTCCAACTGCTTTGTCTTTGTGAGACACAGAGTAGGTGAATGAATGATCTCTGCATGTGTGGCTCCCACCGTAAATCATGGAGGAGGTGTGATGGTGTGGGGGTGCTTTGCTGGTGACTTATTTAGATTTCAAGGCACACTTAACCAGCATGGCTACCACAGCATTCTGCAGTTATTCGCCATCCCATCTGGTTTGTGCTTAGTGGGACTATCATTTGTTTTTCAACAGGACCAAGAAGGAGAGTGATGGAGTGCTGCATCAGATGACCTGGCATCCACAGTCCCCCGACCTCAACCCAATTGAGATGGTTTGGGAAGAGTTGGACCGCAGAGTGAAGGAAAAACAGCCAACAAGTGCTCAGCATATGTGGGAAAAGCATTCCAGGTGAAGCTGGTTGGGAGAATACCAAGAGTGTGGAAAGGGTGGCTATTTTGAAGAATCTAAAATCTAAAATATATTTTGATATGTTTAACACTTTTTTGGCTACGACATGATTCCATGTGTTATTTCATAGTTTAGATGTCTTCACTATTATTCTACAAAGTAGAAAATAGTAAAAATAAAGACAAACCCTTGAATGAGTAGGTGTGTCCAAACTTTTGACTGGTACCGTATGTAACAACAATGGTAATCTCAGACCTGTCAACTCGATATGTGATATTACTTCATGAGAATACGTGTCTTCCGGTCTCCAAGCAGTAGTCTGAAAAAAACAGATAGCATAAGAGGTTCTGAAGATGATGCTTTATTGTGACATTATAGATCTTCATTCAGTATGCTCGCTGTCACATCAGTAATAATAAGACTACACATTGAGGAACATGAGAAAACACATACAGTGAAATGGTGTGCAAGTACTTCAGTTTCTCCGTGCATCCTCCTGTACAATCTCAAACACATTCTTACAGTATAGCTGCTGAACCAGACTATTCTGTCTGGGACGTAGCCTCATAGAATGATATATTTGAAGTAATTTAGTAGGATCTCTGTGTGTAGTCTATCCTCACCTAACCAGTGCAGCAGCCACCAGTCCACCAGTGATGGGTCCTACCCAGTAAACCCAGTGGTAGGTCCAGTAGTTGGCCACTATAGCAGGACCCAGGGCTCTGGCCGGGTTCAGACAGGTTCCAGACACATCTCCACTGAAGAAATAATAACGACAAAGAGTTTCAGAACTATGATAGTATTAAACATGATTATCTCCAGGTATGCAGCAGAATGATGCCCATCAAAACAACCATGTGCTGTATCTCTACCCATGATGCTATGAAACTAAACGTTGAGATAACAACTATTTCATGTTTTGCCATGATCATGGCGTCGTGTGGGAACAGTAAATACGTTACTTAGAAATGCCCAGAAGGTCATAATTGCAATGTAATGAGCGTGTTATCTGAACTACCTATCTAAGATGTTTATCTAATCTTTATGTCACAATAATGCACATTTTAGCAATGGCTGTTCCATATCTTCAGTTGTGGATGTTAATCGTTGATGACAACTCTACATGAACGTTTGTTTATCTTCCATTATTTCTTTCTTCATTATTAGTTCACATTCCATAAATCAGTATATAATTTGTTTAAACAGTGTATAATAATGCATGCTATATCCATGTAAATAATTTATAACAAACTCTATTTAATAGGGAACAAATCATATAATAGTGGTTTATAAATAGTTAATAAACAAACCTTCAAACAAACTTTTTCCAAAACTGATCTATCCAGGCTAATTATTAAGAGAACAAAATTACTTGTACCAGGCCCAGGAAAACCTCTAGGCCCTAATAACCCTATAGCAGGAACTGACCAGGTAGCCAGGAAAACCTCTAGGCCCTAATAACCCTAGCAAGAAAGGTAGCCAGAAAACCTCTAGGCCCTAATAAGCAAGAACTGACTAGGTAGCCAGGAAAACCTCTAGGCCCTAATAACCCTATAGCAGGAACTGACCAGGTAGCCAGGAAAACCTCTAGGCCCTAATAACCCTACAGCAAGAACTGACTAGGTAGCCAGGAAAACCTCTAGGCCCTAATAACCCTATAGCAGGAACTGACCAGGTAGCCAGGAAAACCTCTAGGCCCTAATAACCCTACAGCAAGAACTGACTAGGTAGCCAGGAAAACCTTGAGGCCCTAATAACCCTATAGCAGGAACTGACCAGGTAGCCAGGAAAACCTCGAGGCCCTAATAACCCTATAGCAGGAACTGACCAGGTAGCCAGGAAAACCTCTAGGCCCTAGTAACCCTATAGCAGGAACTGACCAGGTAGCCAGGAAAACCTCTAGGCCCTAGTAACCCTATAGCAAGAACTGACCAGGTAGCCAGGAAAACCTCTAGGCCCTAGTAACCCTATAGCAGGAACTGACCAGGTAGCCAGGAAAACCTCTAGGCCCTAGTAACCCTATAGCAAGAACTGACCAGGTAGCCAGGAAAACCTCTAGGCCCTAATAACCCTATCTCACGACGGCCGGCCTCTAACCGGAGTCCCTAGCAAGAACTGACCAGGTAGCCAGGAAAACCTCTAGGCCCTAGTAACCCTATAGCAAGAACTGACCAGGTAGCCAGGAAAAAGGCCCTAATAACCCTATAGCAAGAACTGACCAGGTAGCCAGGCCCTAGTAACCCTATAGCAAGAACTGACCAGGTAGCCAGGAAAACCTCTAGGCCCTAATAACCCTATAGCAAGAACTGACCAGGTAGCCAGGAAAACCTCTAGGCCCTAATAACCCTATAGCAAGAACTGACCAGGTAGCCAGGAAAACCTCTAGGCCCTAATAACCCTATAGCAAGGAACTGACCAGGTAGCCAGGAAAACCTCTAGGCCCTAGTAACCCTATAGCAAGAACTGACCAGGTAGCCAGGAAAACCTCTAGGCCCTAGTAACCCTATAGCAAGAACTGACCAGGTAGCCAGGAAAACCTAGCAAGAACTGACCAGGTAGCTTAGGCCCTAATAACCCTATAGCAGGAAGACCAGGTAGCCAGGAAAACCTCTAGGCCCTAGTAACCCTAAACCAGGCCCTAGTAACCCTATAGGAACTGACCAGGTAGCCAGGAAAAAGGCCCTCTAGGAACCCTAGTAAATAGCAAGAACTGACCAGGTAGCCAGGAAAACCTCTAGGCTATAGCAAGAACTGACCAGGTAGCCAGGAAAACCTCTAGGCCCTAATAACACTATAGCAGGAACTGACCAGGTAGCCAGGAAAACCTCTAGGCCCTAATAACCCTATAGCAGGAACTGACCAGGTAGCTAGGAAAACCTCTAGGCCCTAATAACCCTATAGCAGGAACTGACCAGGTAGCCAGGAAAACCTCTAGGCCCTAATAACCCTATAGCAGGAACTGACCAGGTAGCCAGGAAAACCTCTAGGCCCTAATAACCCTACAGCAGGAACTGACCAGGTAGCCAGGAAAACCTCTAGGCCCTAATAACCCTATAGCAGGAACTGACCAGGTAGCCAGGAAAACCTCTAGGCCCTAATAACCCTATAGCAGGAACTGACCAGGTCAAGTAGCCAGGAAAGACTTTGGGCCCTAATAACCCTATAGCAGGAACTGACCAGGTCAAGTAGCCAGGAAAGACTTTGGGCCCTAATAACCCTATAGCAGGAACTGACCAGGTCAAGTAGCCAGGAAAGACTTTGGGCCTAGTTACAGTACAAGTGATACATTCCACTCTTGGCCCTCTCAGTATCTCACCCAGCCAGGATGTTGATGATGACAGTACAGCCCACCATGAAGGGAACCATGGGGCTGCTACTCTTGGCGTTGACCGCCCCCAGCAGCACCACCATGGTGACCAGGCAGGTCATGGCTATCTCCCCAAACAGAGCCCCCCACAGCTGATCTTGTGATTGCAGCAGGGCAAACGCTGCCCCCTGGGCCTTGGAGTAGTTCTCTGTTGTGGTCATCAGCTGAGGAACAATGGATTCAGGTTCATTTACTGGCAGTGATGTCATTATACTACTACAAAACCCAATGCATTGTCTGACGAACTAAACTGGGGTCATGACAGTTGTCTGCATATCTAATCACTGTAGTTGTGAATATTCAATCCAACTGATATTTTTTTCTGCATTTCAAATCATTTCAAGGTGCAAGACAAAAGTCTACCTCCACAGATACTGTTAGTCATAGATGTGCATTGAATGACCACTGATATCAGGTTTAACCCTCACCTTCGACATGGAAGCACCTAGCACACCCCCTATGAGCTGACTGATGAGGTAGGGCCCCACCATATTCAGCTTCATGCCTCCACACAGGTAGATAGCAATGGTAAACGGTGGGTTAAAATGGGAGCCGCTGTGGTGGTCAGAGAGAAATAGCAGAATGATCAGATAGCCCAGGAGTGTTGGGTTTTACACAGTATATTTCACAGTTTAACATTACTCACCTTCACACTTTCACCTTTGTATCAGTTCAAGGAGATTGGCTTTAGATATTGATTAGACATTGTTAATATGTTCACTCAATTATTAGGTATAACAATATGAATGGGGTCACAGTTGCTTTATAAACTTGGGATATGTATGTGTCAGGTGCATCTGTGAAATCATAACACATTACACCATAATGGCCACTGTTTCTAAGTTGAATGGCACTCACTGGAATGAGAATGCTTTTACAACCTTAGGTCTGTTACCTTTATCTGTGAAAGACTGTTTTTGAACTCTGCACATGACGAAGAAACTCATAATCACCACGAAAAAGAACAAGAGACTTATGGGTTTCCACTCCCTGTGTGTTCAGTATTTTCACCCCAAAATTGTAGCAATATAGAACGTTGCAAATATAATGGAATAATGGGCATGCATTACACTCAAATACATTCACTCACATTAAAGCACACAACATACTGTTCATGCAAAATATAAATGCTCTATTGAAAACAAATGACTAACGTTTATCTCAAAAGGAGACCAAAGTACAACACTGTAATGATGTAATATGAGACATTTTACAGACACTTATCAAAAACAGCACAGTACAGTGAGACAGTTTATCAACACACTGTATATAAACACACAGACCTGATCTCTGCCATGCACGCCACCATGACTGCCACAGCCAGACCATGGACCAGAGCTGGCTGCAGCCTCCCTGCTGCCTCCACGTTCTCTATGACCGACACACAGCCGATGAACACAAAGAACATGGTCCCCACCAGCTCAGCCAGACACGGCTGGACCAGGCGCTCAAACTTGTTGGGAGGCTGGACCGGTGCTTTCTTAGAGTCTGATGCCATCAGGGATGTCCCCATGTCACCCAGTTCCATTGTCCCTTCTGTCATAGTGGAAAGGAGTTTGGAGAGATAGAGTGAGAATAGAGGAGAGAGAGAATGGAGGAGTTTGGAGGGAAAATAGATGAGAGAGAGGAGTCTTTGTATATAGAGATACAGTGAAGCACTGGCGATAATGTCCGCAGGTGTGTGTCCAAATATCTACCTGCGTTGCTAATCACTTGAACTTTGGTAAGTTCAAAGAACGAAAGGGCGAGATAGAGAGTGGAGAGAGAGAAAGAGAGCGAGAGAGAGAGCATAAAATTGAAGTGCTCCATTGACCAACGATGGACTCTTTGACACTGATATCCATGTTATGATTAATCCAAGTCAGTTTACTCTAGTGAACACAGTACAACAGACAACCAGGTTACAGTTTAAAAGTATAGTAATTGTCCAGCAGACAGATATTTTGTTGGCACTGATTTGAAAACAACATTTTCAGGGTAGAGCATATGTCAATATGACTATGATATGTTTTTACTATTTAAATCAACTAAATGTTTTGTTAGTTTGTTAATACAGCAGCCTACTACTAGACATAATGTTCTAGATTTCCAGGCCAAACAAAAAAGTTTAATCTTGGTTAACCTGCTTGTATTAATCATGCATAGATCATTGATGTTAGCCAGTCCCAGCTAGATAAGATAAAGCATTAAAACTAGACAGTTTGACGAAGTCTCTGCACCTGTGCAAAGTCTGCTCCTGTTATTCTCTGAAGGGAGGAAAAGACAATCCAGTGAAACATGAAACTGGCTTTTTACACTTTAGTGTAATATCTTATTATTTGTCCTAAATGGTAGACACATCCATCAGCAAATAACAGGTGATAAATACATTGACATTGTAAATGTGTAGAATGTGGCAAAATCAGACTGTTACTGTGCATACAGGCATCATGTACAGTATGTACTTATTCTTGAGGGGGCACTAATGGAATTCATGAATTCATTTAATCATTCATTTGTATTAATTGCGTATGAAAGAAACAGTAACTCCTCTGCTGCACACATTTATACTTCATTTCTTCAATCTTCACTGCAACATTTTTTGAACGTTCACATACTACTGTCTCAACTGAGTGTCTGCCATAGAAATATAATTACTAGAAGAGAGGTCCCCGTTCAAGTCAGAGTCCATAATGGGAGGACCGGTTGTCTGAGGGGCTATGTCATTTCTAGTAATTATATTTCTATGGCTGAGACTTTCAGTCAAGATAGCAATTACAGTGTCAAATTCAATGCTATCTAATGTGGCTAGTTTTTGGATGTCTGTGTGCAGATAATCAGTGAAAAGGCATGACGCATATGGAAGGTTGTATGACAGGACAGTGAGAGTCAGACCAATGCAAGGCTGTAGTTCACCACATAACCAAAAGGTGGCGGTATAAAACACAGACTATGGGCCAGAAGTCACTTCTACTATGTCAAAAGGGATCAATCATAGAAAGAAATATACAATGCAATATTTAATGTACAAAAATGTGTTTATACAAATGGCATTGAATAAAATAGATTGCATTTATGGACAATAGATAATCTATATATACCGGCATAGAATAAAGTTACATTGGTAAGATTATTTTAAACTAACATGGAAATAGTAACACAAAAATACTGTTAGAATTTATGTGGATTTTGGAAATTGACTTTTTTATGGACTTGAACTGGAAACCTACATCTGTATCATATCAAGAGAACTCTGGTTTTCTCATCCCCAAGCAGTAATCTGAAAGTAGAAAAAACACACCATCAAAATAGTACAGAATTGTTGAATGTAACATCACTCGACAAGTTGTTGCTTCCACACATTGTTTCTTTAGTTATTTTTTAACATAAATGTAAATAATTCCCCAAAATATGTCTTAGACAACACAAGACTTTAAGAAGGAAAATCAAGATAAAAAGGTGTTAAATCAACACATTGTTAAAACTAGGTTAATGACTCTCCCAAACTTAAGAATTTTATAAAAGCACCCATTGTAGGAGTAACTTTCCACCACATAGCTAGCCATTGATTTTAGAGGGACAGTTCATGTTTATCAAGTTGAGGACAAACAGCCCTGTCTAACAGCCATGTTACAATACAGTGCTTTATCGCACAAGACAACACATCCCGATATGGAGGTGGTAGATTCTCTTTTTATGGGCAGACAAGGCTTCTAATCCCACACTTGCAGCTAGTGGAGGCAACTTCCATTCAATAGTAAATATATTCCATTCTAATCTATGGAGCCCCAGTTGGGTCATTATTTTAGTATTAATGGTCATTTCAAGGACAAAGATTAAGATTGCTTTCCCAACCAAAGTGTTTCAATAGTAGCTTGGGCTCCAGTCTGTTTCTGATTAAAACCAAACAGGACAATGATGTAAACAGCCAGGTATCCAGGCCCCAGAAGATCAGAGCTGTACAGTACCGTATGAAGCTGGCGGTTAGCAGGGCTCCAGACATGGGTCCCACCCAGTAGATCCAGTGATAGCTCCAGTAGTCGGCCACCACGGCCGGGCCAAAGGCACGAGCTGGGTTCATACATGCCCCAGACACTGCTCCCCTGTAGAGGATGTGATATAAAAGCGATACATGAATGAATGATAGAGCATGTGGTGTCTTACGGTACACAGTAAGGAGTGTATTGTGGTGTACATTGTGTTTTATTGGTAGTGTACAGGTATTTATCTCAGTAGTAGTTAACTATACTGTACAAAGGTAGGCCATTACATCAAACATCAAGACAAAGGAGATGATTGTGGACAACAGAAAAAAGAGGACCGAGCACGTCCCCATTCTCATCGACGGGGCTGCAGTGGAGCAGGTTGAGAGCTTCAAGTTCCTTGGTGTCCACTTCACCAACAAACTAACATGGTCCAAGCACACCAAGACAGTCGTGAAGAGGTCACAACAAAACCTATTCCCCCTTAGGAGACTGAAAAGATTTGTCATGGGTCCTCAGATCCTCAAAAGGTTCTACAGCTGCACCATCGAGAGCATCCTGACTTGTTGCATCACTGCCTGGTATGGCAACTGCTCGGCCTCCGGCACTACAGAGGGTAGTGCGAACATCCCAGTACATCACTGGGACCAAGCTTCCTGCCATCCAGGACCTCTATACCAGGCGGTGTCAGAGGAAGGCCTTAAAAATGGTCAAAGACTCCAGCCACCCTAGTCATCTAGTCATAGACTGTTCTCTCTGCTACCACACGGCTTGTGCGCTCTTGTTCTTGTTCCAAGAGGCTTCTAAACAGCTTTTACCCTCAAGCCATAAGACTCCTGAACATCTAGTTAAATGGCTACCCAGACTATTTGCAGTGCCCCCCCCTCTTTACACCACTGCTATTCTCTGTTGTCATCTATGCATAGTCACTTTAATAACTCTACCTACATGTACATACTACCTCAAATAACCGGTTCCCCGGCACACTGACTCTGTATCGGTACCCCCCTGTATATAGTCTCGCTATTGTTATTTTACTGCTGCTCTTTAATTGCTTGTTACTTTAATCTCTTATTCTTATGATTTTTTTAAACTTCATTGTTGGTTAGGGGCTCGTAAGTAAGCACTTCACTGTAAGGTGTAAGGTGTAAGGTTCACTGGTGTTTTCGGCGGATGTGACTAATAACATTTGATTTGATTTGTTTGTATCTGAAAAGTTGTTCTGCAGAATGTACAGTACAGTCTTTCTCCAGGCTAATTTCTCAAACCTTTCCAGCCCTCCTCCCATCCTATCACTTACCCACACACCTTACATCAATCCACTCCACGACCACCCCACCCACCGCTCTTACACCACACCTTCTACCCCATGGGTCCTCACCCAGCCAGGATGTCTGCGGTCACGGTCAGCCCGATGCAGAGAGGGGCCAACAGGCTGCGCGTGCGTCCATTCACGGCCCCCATACACACCACCATCGTCAGGAACAGAGTCATGATCACCTCTGCCACCGTGGCTGGTACTATCTGGGTGTCGGCCTGCACTGTGTCGAATGCTGCCCCTGAAACTTTGGCATAGTTCATGGATGGGGAAATCACCTGGAGAAGGAGATATTACTGACATTAATATAGGATATGTAGGGAGAAAAGTATAGGTCCAGATACAGAACAACATTATTTAACATTTGCTTATCGACTGCTACTTTCCACTGGTCATATTCTACATCTGTTCAGAGTTTGTCTTTTCAAGTGTGATAAAAAATTATATACAGTACGAGCCAAAAGTTTGGACACATCTACTCATTCAAGGGTTTGTCTTTATTTTTTACTATTTTCTACGTTGTAAAATAATAGTGAAGACAATCAAACTATGAAATAACACATGGAATCGTGTACTAACCCAAAAAGTGTTAAACAAATCAAAATACATTTGATATTTTATCTTCTTCAAAGTAGCCACCCTTTGCCTTGATGACAGCTATGCACACTATTGGCATTCTCTCAACCAGCTTCACCTGGAATGCTTTTCCAACAGTCTTGAAGGAGTTCCCACATATGCTGAGCACTTGCTGGCTGCTTTTCCTTCACTCAGCGGTCCAACTCATCCCAAACCATCTCAATTGGGTTGAGGTCGTGTGGTTGTGGAGGCCAGGTCATCTGATGCAGCACTCCATCACTCTCCTTCTTGGTCAAATAGCCCTTACACAGCCTGGAGGTGTGTTGAGTCATTGTCCTGTTGAAAAACAAATGATAGTCCCACTAAGCGCAAACCACCAGAAAAGTGGCCCCACACCATCACACCTCCTCCTCCATGCTTCACAGTGGGTACCACACATGCAGAGGTCATCCGTTCACCTACTCTGCGTCTCACAAGGACACAGCGGTTGGAACCAAAAATCTCAAATTTGGACTCATCAGACCAAAGGACAGATTTCCACCAGTCTAATGTCCATTGCTTGTGTTTCTTGGTCCAAGCAAGTCTCTTCTTCTTATTGGTGTCCTTTAGTAGTGGTTTCTTTGCAGCAATTTGACCATGAAGGCCTGATTCACTCCGTCTCCTCTGAACAGTTAATGTTGAGATGTGTTACTTGAACTCTGTGAAGCATTTATTTGGGCTGCAATCTGAGGCTGGTAACTCTAATGAACTTATCCTCTGCAGCAGAGATAACACTGGGTCTTCCTTTCCTGTAGCGGTCCTCATGGGAGCCAGTTTCATCTAAGCCCTCAATGGTTTTTGCGACAGCACTTGAAGAAACTGTTAAAGTTCTTGAACTGTTTTGGATTGACTGACCTTCATGTCTTAAAGTAATGATGGACTGTCATTTCTCTTTGCTTATTTGAGCTGTTCTTGCCATACTATCAACTTGGTACTTACCAAATAGGGATATCTTCTGTATACCAACCCTATCATGTCACGACACAACTGATTGGCTCAAACGCATTAAGAAGGAAAGGAATTCCACAAATTAACTTTAAACAAGGCACACCAGTTAATTGAAATGCATTCCAGGTGACAACCTCATGAAGCTGGTTGAGAGAATCCCTAGTTTTCAAAGCTGTCATCAAGGCAAAAATATAAAATGCTAAATATATTTTGATTTGAACAAATACACTACTGTTCAAAAGTTTTGGATCAAAAAAGAAAGAAAAGCAATTTTTTTGTCCATTAAAATAACATCAAATTGATCAGAAATACAGTGTAGACATTGTTCATGTTGTCAATGACTACTGTAGCTGGAAACGGCAGATTTTTAATGGAATATCTACAGTACATAGGTGTGCAGAGCCCCATTATCAGCAACCATCACTCCTGTGTTTCAATGGCACGTTGTGTTAGCTAATCCAAGTTTATAATTTTAAAAGGCTAATTGATCATTAGAAAAACCTTTTGCAATTATGTTAGCACAGCTGAAAACTGTTGTTCTGATTAAAAAGCAATAAAACTGGCCCTAAAACTAACCCTAAAAATTAACATTCCCAGAACAAATGAAATTAAATTGAATTGTATTTGTCACATGCACCGAATACAACAGATGTAGATTGTACAGTGAAATGCTTACTTACAAGCCCTTAAGCAACAAAGCAGTTAAAAAAAACGTAAGGTTCTCAGAACGTTTAAAAAACATACAATTTTACCGGTCAGGAAACATATGGCTTCGTTCCCAGAACCAATGGGAAACCAAAAACCTATGTTCCCACAACTTCCAAGGAACCAAATGTGCTTGCAGGGTAATGGCCAATGAGCTCTTGACTTTACAAGGTGGTGAAACACAGACTCAACTAATCTTGTTCAGCTCTAAGGACACTGTACTGTACATGTAAATGACTGCCAATAGAGTAGAGTGGGTGACTGCCTGGTCACTCAACCCTCATGGACGTCAATTGCTTTATCGTTTTACTGTCCTGATAGCAGCCAAGAGAAGAGCAGGGTAGGTGCAGAAAGAGATTATTGTCATGATCCATATCTGAAGTGTTGACAGGATGAGGATAATCATACTGTTAGGATAAGTGCAGATTGTACAAGTGTTGTGTATTATGGGACGATCAAACCTCTGAAAGTGTGAAAGATCTAGCTGATATTTTCCTGACGTTTACATAGTCTTTGGTGCCAGGTAGTTACCAAATACTGTATATTGAATTCTTGAATGTTCGTACTAGAAAGTACATATTGTTACCAAATTATTAAGTTAAATAAATGTACATGTCTTCAATGTCAATACATAAGAACAATTATAATTAAAATCCTATTAAATACCAAGTTAGTACTAGTAGAAGTGCAACCCACCTTTTAGTAGGCTACAGAGTGCCCACCTTTTAGTAGGCTACAGAGTGCCCACCTTTTAGTAGGCTACAGAGTGCCCACCTTTTAGTAGGCTACAGAGTGCCCACCTTTTAGTAGGCTACAGAGTGCCCACCTTTTAGTAGGCTACAGAGTGCCCACCTTTTAGTAGGCTACAGAGTGCCCACCTTTTAGTAGGCTACAGAGTGCCCACCTTTTAGTAGGCTACAGAGTGCCCACCTTTTAGTAGGCTACAGAGTGCCCACCTTTTAGTAGGCTACAGAGTACCCACCTTGGCTAGTCCTGCCCCTATCATCCCTCCACACATCTGAGCCAGTATGTAGGGGACCAGCAGTATGATGTTGAGACCCCCGATCAGAAACACAGACACAGACACTGCTGGGTTGAAGTGGCCCCCACTGCAGAGAGAGACATGGAACAATTGAATTACCCTAATACATTTTAATAAGTTATTTTATTTTAAACAGTTCACAATAGTTTTTAGAAAACAAAACAAACTATTTTAAATATAGAGGCAAGTAGCAACAATAAAACCATACTAAGAAAAAATGCTAATGTAGATTGACTCATCAAAATGATACAAGTCTGATTTTAAAACCCTGTTGTGCATTTTAATGCTCTATTGTGGGCTACTTTGAAAGCACAGTCATACAACTTCAAGTCAATGCTGATCAACAGATCCATTACAAGTCTTCATTTTTGCAATGCTTTTACACAATCTGTTATGCATCAACATGCTGCATGTTGAAAGCCTAGGAACAGACTCTTCTGTTGCTCTGCTAACATTTGAAAACCTGAGCATCAACTTCCCAGCCTAGTCCCAAAATCTATACCATGTCATGGCCAGAAAAGTTGGCTGTACAGCACAAACAGATCTAGGACCAGGTTATCACCTTCCAGCCTCTCACCACCCACCCCCAGAGGGGCCACTAGCCTTACCTGATCTCCCCCAGCACGGCGATAACGATGCCCAGGGCCAGGCCGTGTGCCAGGGCCGGCTGCAGCCTTCCGGTGCCCTCTGTGTTCTCGATCACAGACAGACACCCCACAAAGATAAACAGAGATGAACCCAGCAGCTCTGCCAGACAGGGCTGGATATAACGTTGGAACGCATCCCTGAACGGCTCGGTACCGCTGTTTCCATCTGTGGCTGGATCTGGACCTTTCCCTTCTGGCTGGATCACATTGATGTCCAGGTCCCAGAGCTCGGTCTTAGACTCATAGAGAGCCATGGTGTTGGGTTAGACTGTGTAAGACTGGAAACAACCCATGGGTTGTTAGTGCTCTTAAGTCTAGAGGTTACGCAAGAGTGCTGATAAGGAATAAGAAGGGAGGAGGAGGGGTGAGGTGGATGAGGAGGAGGGAGGTGGAGGAATGGGAGGAGGTGGAGGACCGAAGACAAGGAGGGAACTGGAGGTGAGGGGCGGAGGTGGGGTGAAGATAGCGGAGGGGGAAGTTGATAAGTAATTTTCTTGGAATGGTCCAGATAGCTAGGCAGAAAAATGCTGCCAGATCATCAAACAATGAGACAAAATGCAGGAAATGTTCAGATATTGTTCGCTTCATTTATTTAATTTACCGTTAAATGCAATACTTTTGATTTAACTTCAAACATACTTGTCAGGACTTTGTATGGATAAAGAAATGCAATTAATCAATCAAAATGATTTCCCCATGACTGTTATTATGAATAGTATTATGAATACTAGTTGTGAAATGAATAGCTTACATTTCAATATACATTATGCAGTTAGAATACAGGGACCGAAACCCTGCTTCTGCAGATAGAGCTATTGCCTAAAATACAATAGAAGTACAGCATAGAGGCTCTTTGTCACATCTTAAATGTATGTAGTTCTGTCCTTGTGCTGTTCTTGTCTATTCATGTTCTGTATTATGTCATGTTTCATGTTTTGTGTGGACCCCAGGAAGTGTAGCTGCTGCTATCGCAACAGCTAATGGGGATCCTAATAAAATACCAAAATGATGAGTGTGTTATAGAACATATGGACAAGCGGCCTCATTATATGACTGTCTATATAAGTTGTCATTCTACATAACTACTGAATTACCATCAATCCACTTGTATATCAGTGTAGGCTGCTGAGAGGGGGACGGCTCATAATAATGGTTGGAACGGCGCAAATGGAATGGCATCAAACACATGGAAACCACGTGTTCGATGTGTTTCATACAATTCCACTTATTCCGCTCCATCCATTACCACGAGCCCATCCTCCCCAATTAAGGTACCACCAACCTCCTGTGTTGTATATGTAATGTGACTGAAACATATCTACATAATAATCAGAATAACATATTACGATAACAATCTTTTACATATACAGTGCCTTGCAAAAGCATTCATCCCCCTTGGCGTTTTTCCTATTTTGTTGTTAAAAATGTATTTTTATTTGGATTTCATGTAATGGACATACACAAAACAGTCCAAATTGGTGAAGTGAAATGAAAATGAGACTAAAATTGAGCTTTTTGGCCATCAAGGAAAATGCTATATCTGTGTTAGGTGTGTATAAGGGAGGCGAAGTCAGGTGCAGGAGAGCAGAGTGAAATAAATAGGCGCATTTTAATTCAGTTCCACAAATGACATACATGAAAAATCAACGTGCCAAAATACCACGGAAACAATAATAAAGTATAGCGCCAGACAAAAACACCATCTAACAATAAACAATTACACACAAAGACAAGCAGGGGAACAGAGGACTAAATACATTCAGTATGATTAGGGAATGTGTAAGGAACAAGGCAAAACAAAGGGAAAGATGAAAAATGGAGCGGCGATGGCTAGAAAGCCGATGACGTCAATCGCCGAACGCAGCCCGAACAAGGAGAGGAGCCGACTTCAGTAGAAGGTTTGACAGTACCCCCCCTTGACCTGGAGGGCGAGGCGCAGGGCGATCGGCCTGAGGAGAGACACATGGAACGGTTACTATGGTAAACAGAGGGAAGCTGTAATCTGTAACACACCTCGTTAACCCTCCTCAAGACTTTGAATGGCCCCACAAACAGCGGACCCAGCTTCCGGCAGGGCAGGTGGAGGGGCAGGTTTTCGGGTTGAGAGCCAGACGCAATCCCCCGGTCCAAACACCGGGGCCTCACTGCGGTGACGGTCCGCGCAGGTCTTTTGGCGTAGCGCGGCTCTCTAGAGGTGAACATGGGTGGCCTCCCATGTCACCTCCGCGTGCCTGAACCAGTCGTCCACCGCAGGAGCATCGGTCTGACCCTGATGCCACTGTGCCAGAACCGGCTGGTACCCCAATAAGCACTGAAAGGGGGAGAGGCCAGTGGAGGAGTGGTGAAGCGAGTTCTGCGCCATCTCGGCCCAGGGCACGAATGCCACCCACTCCCCTGGCCGGTCCCAGCAATAGGACCGCAGAAACCTGCCCACATCCTGGTTGACTCTCTCTACCTGCACGTTACTCTCGGAGTGAAAACCAGAGGTGAGACTGATCGAGACCCCCAGACGCTCCATAAATGCATTCCAGACTCTCGACGTGAACTGGGAACCCCGATCAGACACTACATCCTCAGGCACCCCGTAGTGCCGGAAGACGTGAGTAAACAGGGCTTCCACAGTCTGTAGGGCCGTAGGGAGACCGGGCAGAGGGAGGAGACAACAGGACTTAGAAAAACGATCCACAACGACCAGGATCGTAGTGTTTCCCTGTGAAAGAGGAAGATCTGGTAGGAAATCCACTGACAGATGTGACCAAGGTCGTTGTGGAACGGGTAAGGGATGTAGCTTACCTCTGGGCAGGTGTCTCTGAGCCTTACACTGGGCACACACTGAGCAGGAGGAAACATAAACCCTCACGTCCTTTGCCAAGGTGGGCCACCAGTACTACCTAGTCAGACAGCGCACCGTCCAACCGATCCCTGGATGACCAGAAGAGGGAGACGTGTGGGCCCAAGAGATCAACTGGTCACAGACAGCAGACAGAACGTACATACGCCCAACGGGACACTGGAGGGGAGCGGGCTCTGTACACAACGCCTGCTCAATGTCCTCATCCAGCTCTCGCACGACCGGCGCTACCAGGCAGGAGGCCGGGAGTAAGGGAGTCTGACCCTTGGGCCACTCCTCTGTGTCATACAGCTGGGACAGTGCGTCTGCCTTCTTATTCTGGGAACCTGGTCTGTAGGACAGGGTAAACACAAAACGGGTAAAGAACATGGCCCACCTTGCCTGACGAGGATTCAGTCTCCTCACTGCCCGGATGTACTCCAGGTTGCGGTGGTCAGAACAGATGAAGAAAGGGTGTTTAGCCCCCTCAAGCCAATGTCTCCATGCCTTCAACGCTTTAACAACAGCCAACAACTCCCGGTCCCCCACATCATAGTTACGCTCCTGCCAGGCTGAGCTTCTTCGAGAAGAAAGCACAGGGGCGGAGTTTCGGTGGCGTACCTGTGCGCTGTGAGAGCACGGCTCCTATCCCAGTCTCGGACGCGTCCACTTCCACTATGAATGCCAAAGAGGGATCTGGATGGGCCAGCACGGGAACCGAAGTACACAGAGCTCTTAGCTGCCCAAAAGCCCTGTCCTCCTCAGCCAACCACTGCAACCTTACAGGAACCCCCTTCAGCAGTGAGGTAATGGGAGCAGCAACCTGGCCAAAACCCTGGATAAATCTCAGGTAGTAATTGGCAAACCCTAAAAATCGCTGCACCTCCTTTACTATGGTGGGAGTCGGCCAATTACTCACGGCTGCAATGTGGTCACTCTCCATCTCCACCCGATGTGGAAATGCGATACCCTAGGAAGGAGACGGCCTGCTGAAAGAACAGGCATTTCTCAGCCATGATGTACAGGTCATGCTCCAACAGTCGTCCAAGTACCCTGCGCACCAAGGACACATGCTCGGCGCGTGTAGCGGAGTATATCAGAATGTCATCTATATACACCACGACACCCTGCCCATGCAGGTCCCTGAAAATGTTGTCTACAAAGGATTGGAAAACTGATGGAGCATTCATCAACCCGTACGGCATGACAAGGTACTCATAATGCCCTGTGGTGGTACTAAACGCTGTCTTCCACTCGTCTCCCTCCCGGATACACACCAGGTTATACGCACTCCTGAGATCCAGTTTCGTGAAGAAGCGCGCCCCATGCATTGACTCAATCGCCGTGGCGATAAGAGGTAGCGGGTAACTATACCTCACCGTGATTTGATTGAGACCTCGATAATCAATGCACAGGCGCAAACCTCCATCCTTCTTCTTCACAAAAAATAAACTTGAGGAGGAGGGTGAAGTAGAGGGCCGAATGTACCCCTGACGCAGGGATTCAGAGACATATGTATCCATAGCCCCCATCTCCGCTTGCGACAGGGGATACACGTGACTCCTGGGAAGCGCAGCGTCTGCCAGGAGATTTTGCCAGGAGATTTATCGCACAATCCCCCCGTCGATGAGGTGGTAATTGAGTCACCTTCTTTTTACAGAAGGTGAGAGCCAAATCTGCATATTCTGGGGGGATGCTCACGGTGGAGACCTGGTCTGGACTTTCCACCGTGGTAGCACCAACGGCAACCCCTACACACTTCCCCAAACACTCTCGCGACCACCCCGTGAGAGCCCTCTGTTGCCAGGAAATGGTAGAGTTATGATGAGCCAACCAGGGAAGGCCTAGTACCACAGGAAACGCAGGAGAGTCAATGAGGAAGAGGCTGATTCTCTCCTCATGATCCCCCTGCATCACCATGGCCAAGGAGATGGTGGACTCCCTGATTAGCCCGGACCCTAATGGTTGACTATCCAGAGAGTGTACCGGGAAAGGTCTAACTACAGGAATAATGGGGATCCCTAAACTAATGGCTAACGCTCTGTCGATAAAATTCCCAACTGCACCTGAATCGACGCGCGCCTTATGCTGGGAATGTGGGGAAAACTCAGGGAAACAAACAGGTATAAACAGTTGGTCAACAGAAGACTCTGGATGAGTGTGGTGCCTACTCACCTGGGGTGACGCCAGAGTTCCCTGCCTGCCATTTACACTCCCAGAGGAACCGACACGGCACCGACCGGTAGTGTGCACTCTGCGGCCACAGATGGTGCATGTGATAGCCCATCCTCCAGCGTCCCTAACGCAGCCCCTCCCAACTCCATGGGCACCGGAGCGGGGAGCTGGAAGATGGCACTGACAGAGCCCCCTCTGGATGTCTGTGGGTGACCAGCAGGTTAAAGGAGATGGTGGCATCCCTGCAGGCCAGCTCACGTCGGACGTCCTCTCTCAGGCTGCACCGATAGTGGTCGATGAGGGCCCTGTTGTTCCTGCCTGCTCCGGCGGCCAAGGTCCGGAATTCCAGTGCGAATTCCTGGGCGCTCCTTGTCCCCTGCCTTAAATGGAAGAGCCTGTCTCCCACCGCTCTACCTTCGGGCGGATGGTCGAAGACGGCCCGGAAGCGATGGGTGATCTTCTCGAAGTGGTCCAACGCCGTGTCTCCTTCTCTCCACATGGCGTTTGTCCACTCCAGCACTCGTCCACTCCAGCGCTCTTCCTGTGAAGCAGGAGGCGAGGGCAGGCACTCTCTTCCTTCCTGAGGGAGCTTGGTGCACAGTGGCCAGGTAGAGGTCCAGTTGTAACAAGAATCCCTGGCACTGTGATGCCGTCCCATCATATTCCCTGGGAAGGGAGAGACGTATCCCACTGGGACTGGCTCCGGACGGGTGGAGGCAACCCCGGTTGTGCTGGTCGAGGAACTGGAGAGACTTCCTGTCTCTCCCAGCGGTCCATGGTTTGAACAACGCGATCAATCATGGCACCAAGATGATTTAACATTGCCGAATGTTCCTGGACGCACTCCTCGACTCCTCTAACCGGGGTACCTGCTCCTGCTGACTCCATGGTGGGTGTGTAATTCTGTTAGGTGTGTATAAGGGAGGCGAAGTCAGGTGCAGGAGAGCAGAGTGAAATAAATAGACGCACTTAAATTCAGTTCCACAAATGACATACATGAAAAATCAACGTGCCAAAATAACACAGAAACAATAATAAAGTATTGCGCCAGACAAAAACACCATCTAACAATAAACAATTACACACAAAGACAAGTAGGGGGAACAGAGGACTAAATACATTCAGTATGATTACGGAATATGTAAGGAACAAGGCAAAACAAAGGGAAAGATGAAAAATGGAGCGGCGATGGCTAGGAAGCCGGTGACGTCGATCGCCGAACGCAGCCCGAACAAGGAGAGGAGCCGACTTTGGTGGAAGTCGTGACAGTCTGGCACAAACCCAACACCTCTCATCACCCCAAGAACATCATCCCCACAAAGGAAGCATGGTGGTGGCAGCATCATGCTGTGGGGATGTTTTTCATTGGCAGGGACTGGGAAACTGGTCTGAATTGAAGGAATGATGGATGGTACTAAATACAGGGAAATTCTTGAGGAAAACCTGTTTCAGTCTTCCAGAGATTTGAGACTGGGATGGAGGTTCACCTTCCAGCAGGTCAATGACACTAAGCATACTGCTAAAGCAACACTCGAGTGGTTTACAGGGAAAGTTTTAAATGTCTTGGAAAGGCCTAGTCAAAGTCCAGACCTCAATCCAATTGAGAATCTGTGGCATGACTTAAACATTGCTGTACACCAGTGGAACCCATCTAACTTGAAGGAGCTGGAGCAGGTTTGCCTTGAAGAATGGGCAAACATCCCAGTGGCTAGATGTGCCAAGCTTGTTTTTTTGCCTTATTTCTTGTTTGTTTCACAATAAAAAATATTATACATCTTCAAAGTGATAGTTGTTGTGTAAATCAAATTATACAAACCCCCCAAAAATCTATTTTAATTCCAGGTTGTAAGGCAACAAAATAATAAAAATGCCAAGAGGGGTGAATACTTTCATAAACCACTGTACATTAAGGTTATAGGTTTCATACAGAGCTATGAGTTTTCCTGACCACCTTATGTATAAATAGAATCTGGAGGTTTTCCTGGTCATGTCACCGTGTTAGGAAAAACTCCTGGCCCTGTTCATATGCCATCAAATAATGTTCATCCTACTTTTGAATACAAGGTCAGAAAATATAAACCTCTAAATTATACCACAACATACCATAAATTATAATATTATGCCTTAATAAAATAAAGGTCAGGTGAGAAACATAATTTTCTGGGAAACAGAAAGGACCAAAACAATGGATGTAGTGTTGGCTCAATGTTAAATGGTCTAATCATTTGACATTGATATTAACCTCATAACTTGTTGATCTTTCCTGATACTTGTTTGTCTTTCCGTCTTGGTGGGGGAGTTATAGTGTATTGAATGTAATGACGAAATATGTAATCTTAGGCACAAATATTTCACTTCCTAGAAGGGAGAATTTCACGTGATAGGATGAACGTTTTCCACCACACATCAAGAATGTGACTTGAGTCTGAGGAGTCTTTTCATTCCTGAAGTATATTTTGTCCTCCAATAAGACTGTAAGAATGGAAACAGCTTTAATTTAAAAAAAAAATGCATTTAATTTAAAAGTCACATTATTCAACCAAATTTCTATGAAACTGTGGGCACGTCTTCAAAGATCCATTTCAACAACTCAAAAAATAAAGGTATGTAAACAAATATCATTATGTAACATCGTGTCACACCCTGTCCATAGTTTGCTTTGTATGTTTCTATGTTTTGGTTGGTCAGGGTGTGATTTGAGTGGGCATTCTATGTTGGATGTCTTGTTTGTCTATTTCTATGTCTGGCCTGATATGGTTCTCAATCAGAGGCAGGTGTTAGTCATTGTCTCTGATTGGGAACCATATTTAGGTAGCCTGGGTTTCACTGTGTGATTGTTCCTGTCTCTGTGTTTGCACCAGATAGGACTGTTTAGGTTTTCACTTTTCTTGTTTTGTTTAGTCTGTTCATGTATAGTGTCTTTATAAATTAAACATGAATAACCACCACGCTGCATTTTGGTCCGCCTCTCTTTCACCAGAAGAAAACCCTTACACATCGCTGAACTTTCCCTTTTAAAATAAACCATCCCATTGAAGGAAGACATTCAATTACAAATAAGTAAATACCTTCAAACTCTTCACTTTTTGAACCAGAGTTGAATTTTCTGATTCATACTTAAATGACCAGTTTCATTGATTTATCTGACAGTTAATCTTTAATAAAGTTGACAGGTAAGTTGATTGATAAAAATGTGGTTGTTATAGCTTTACCCGAGCAGCACCTCTGGAGTGTGCCTCTTGTATAGTAACAGTACTTATCGACTACTATAAGGCTGAAGAGCCCCACCACTTGGACATGACCCCTGCTCAGAAACACCACGAGCCTGTCTGACAGGGGAACGTTGACAGTTAACTGGCACTTTGGGCTCCATTGGAAATGAATAGTCTAGCTCTGTTATTATGGCGTTATCACGTAATTGAGCGAATGAAAACCCATATCCAAACAGTAAAGAAGAGTGATGTTTTGTATTTCTCTGGACATTTGTAGGTATTTTTTGTCAATCTGAAGTAGACCGACGGTTGCCTAGAAGACCAAGAAGCCAACTGTCCTTCAATACCACCAAAGGGTGGCGCTCTGTTCTGTAGTCTTAGACTAGAGCTTTTAGTAGGCTATACCCTCTTTATTAGAGCCAAGTACCACATCATATTTCAGAGTTTGTCTTATGTGCGAACCACCCTCTTCATTGACTGAACTGTTCATACTTTTTTTATGCATCAACCTAAACTACTGTTTCTGTTTTCTAAATGGGTTTCATCAGCCAAGTAGGCCCAGGCTTACACATCAAATGACCATCTAATTATAGAGCTGAGGCAAAAACAGAAATCATGTGTCAGACTAAACCAGACAATTACACATCTGATTTTGTTCAAACAATCTTGAAAGGGAATGCAAATCAAATAGACGATGGACTGTCAGTGGATTATCCGTGCTAGTTTCAATCTGTAGGTTGTTTCACTAGATAAGGTTGTGGATGAGATACCCCACACGCCCACACCACATCATGAAGAGAGGAGTGGGGGGAGGACCACATAGGGTCAGGATGAGATACGCCACACGCCCACACCACATCATGAGTGGGGGGAGGACCACATAGGGTAGGGTCAGGATGAGATACAGGATGAGATACGCCACACGCCCACACCACATCATGAAGAGAGGAGTGGGGGGGGAGGACCACATAGGGTCAGGGAGATGCGCCACACGCCCACACCACACGCCCATGAGATACGCCACACGCCCACACCACATCATGAAGAGAGGAGTGGGGGGAGGACCACATAGGGTCAGGATGAGATACGCCACACGCCCACACCACATCATGAAGAGAGGAGTGGGGGGAGGACCACATAGGGTCAGGATGAGATACGCCACACGCCCACACCACATCATGAAGAGAGGAGTGGGGGGAGGACCACATAGGGTCAGGATGAGATACGCCACACGCCCACACCACATCATGAAGAGAGGAGGACCACATAGGGGGGAGGACCACATAGGGTCAGGATGAGATACGCCACACGCCCACACCACATCATGAAGAGAGGAGTGGGGGGAGGACCACATAGGGTCAGGATGAGATACGCCACACGCCCACACCACATCATGAAGAGAGGAGTGGGGGGAGGACCACATAGGGTCAGGATGAGATACGCCACACGCCCACACCACATCATGAAGAGAGGACCACATAGGGTCAGGGAGGACCACATCAGGGGTCAGGATGAGTGGGGGAGGGGGGATGAGATACGCCACACGCCCACACCACACATAGGGTCAGGCCCACACGCCCACACCACATCATGAAGAGAGGAGTGGGGGGAGGACCACATAGGGTCAGGATGAGATACGCCACACGCCCACACCACATCATGAGTGGGGGGAGGACCACATAGGGTCAGGATGAGATACGCCACACGCCCACACCACATCATGAAGAGAGGAGTGGGGGGAGGACCACATAGGGTCAGTTATAATAAATACCTTGAACGACAGAATAGACCTGAACTCAGTGACCACGACCACAGTGGCAGATTACCGACAACTAACAGAATTGAAGTCAATTTAATAAGACAATTCAAGTATTTAATAGATCATGTAATACAAATGTAAGTGTTAAAAAATGTTGTATATCAATAGAATGATGGCTGTTACCATTAGTTAAGGACCCTGGGACTAAACATCTCCCTCTGCAACTGGATCCTGGACTTCCTGAAGGGCCGCACCCAGGTGGTAAGGGTAGGCAACAACACGTCTGTCATGCTGATCCTCAACACTGGGGCCACTCAGGGCTGTGTACTTAGTTCCCTCCTGTATTCCCTGTTCACCCACGACAGTGTGGCCAAACACGACTTCAACACCATCATTAAGTTTGCTGACAACACAACCGACAACGATGAGACAGCCTATAGGGAGGAAGTCAGAGACCTGGTAGTGTGGTGCCAGGACAACGACCTCTCCCTCATTGTGAGCTAGACAAAGGCGCTGATTGTGGACTACAGGAAAAGGCGGACCGAACAGGCCCCCATTAACATCAACGGGGCCGATGTGGAGAGGGTCGAGAGTTTCAAGTTCCTTGGTGTCCATATTACCAACAAACTATCATAGTCCAAACACACCAAGACAGTCGTTAAGAGGGCACGGCAACATATTTTCCCCCTCAGGAGACTGAAAAGAGTTTGCATGGGTCCCCAGATCCCCAAAAAGTTCTACAGCTGCACCATCAAGAGCATCCTGACCGGTTGCATCAACGCCTGGTATGACAATTGCTCGGCATCTGACTGTAAGGCGCTACAGAGGGTAGTGCGTACGTCCCAGTACATCACTGGTGCCAAGCTTCTTGCTATCCAGGACCTATATACTAGGCGGTGTCAGAGGAAAGCCTAAAATATTGTCAGAGACTCCAGTCACCAAGTCATAGACAGTTTTCTCTGCTACCGCACGGCAAGTGGTACCAGAGCTCCAAATCTAGGACCAAAAGGCTCCTTAACAGCAAGTAAACATTATTAAAGTGACCAGTGTTAAATGACTCTACGAGTATAGGGCAGCTCTCAGGTGCAGGGTTGAGTACCTGGTGGTGGCTGGCTAGTGACAGTGTCCTAAGGGGCTACGTCCCCCACAATGTGAAAATACATGATTCTTATCATTTTCTGTCTATTGCAATGCTTTTAAAATACAAATGTATGCATATGGGCATGCTATGTTTCTTGTCAAAGTCAATGAAGACATATCATTGAACACTCATTCTGTGAGAAGGCATGTTATGCATGTCATGCAAATAGCCACAAGGGAGCAGCAGAACACTGGAAATGACAGCAGACATTGAAGGCTCCAGGTATTACCCCCCAAGCATAGATCTAGTATCAGCTCATCATACCTACCTCAATCCATACAACTGTTGACTGACAGGGTGGCAATTTCCATTGATTCCATCCATGGCCATATGAAACACCTCATGAAGTTCACATCAAGAGATCTGTTAGACTTATACATACATACTATTAACAGTAATTAAAGTTCAGTCACCATGTGGCATTCATATCACTGCACTGTAATAACACATTTGTTGTAACAACATTTTAAAATCATTATAAGAACATTGCAATAACATATTGTATGGCCATAGCGCTCTTTACACTTTTGACTTGAGAGTATGATTTTGTAAGCCTGACTTCCTAGTCACTGATTAGAAACATTGTTTTCATCATGTTGAGCACATCCCTAGGTGGACATAATGGCATTACCAATTTCAAAAAGCAAAAATGTCCATAGAGAAATAGTTTCACTGACCTCTACTGTAGCTAAGGTATTGCAAGCCTATTGTGTGCTGCTGTTGAATCACATAGGTGGATAAGCCCTTTTAAACCTATAGTAAACCGCGTGACAGTTAGAAAGCCGTTAATGCATCTCAAACCATTCGCTTTACACATTGTTTTGTCCGTTTTTTTCGTACTCATAATTGCCCATTATAAGTGTGTCACTTCGACAGGGTTGTTTTACCAAGGTATCACATGTCACTAGCGGGCCATGTAGGCTAGCCGACAGTAGGGAAGTGAATTGCACTTCCTCCTTTTACACACCACTGTTCAGCACAGCATTTGGGTTATAGGAGTAGCCTACAAAGTGAAAATGGAAAGAGCGAAAACTGAACGGGGCTGTGTCCTGTAATTGCCTATTCACTTTGTAAGAGGAAAACATTGCGGGGAATGACAATCGATTCTTATTAGAACGCTCCAACAACACCTATTCAGCGACGAGCAGCAGAGTAACATTTTCAGAAATACAATGGCAGCGACCTAGATCAACTTCTGGACTTGATTTCTAAAAGGATCAAAGAGGGGGGCCTTGCAACTTTTTGAAACTTGTTGGATACGGTGGAGCAAGGACGCAAACATGAAGAAACAGTTTAATCGCATGAAACAGCTCGCCAACCAAACAGTTGGAAGGTAGGCAAAGTATTTTGGATAAATAAAAGTGTAGCCTACTATTATTTAGTGGGATCGGGCGGCATTTTCTTTTGCAGTGTTGCAGTCATTTATTTTGTCTGTAATGTTGCATTGTAGTTAGGCTACATTGTAGTTACATTGTAACTTTGTAGTTACAGTGTAGCCGCTGAGACAGGTTGGCAGTTGTAATTGTGATGGCATGACCAAACTGTCACTAACCGTGTTATGATACATATGTCCCTATCTCCTGACCATAGCCAGCCTCTGTGAGTTTTATCTCATCTCAGTGGGCTGTGTCAGAAGTGTTGGGCCACATATGAGTGCTCAAGAATGGATTGATACCAATTAAATGTGATAATATAAGAAAGATATGCCTAAGAAATTTTACAATGAATAACTTTTATAATGAATACATGAACGTGTAATCAAAAAGCTTATAGTCACAACCTGATGTGGATATGATGTCTGAATAGTTTGCCTGACAAATGTTAACTTCTTAATGGTAGGCTACATGCGTCCTATATGGATTGATTTGTTAGGCCTACACGTGCTGTGGGAAGAAAGTAAACATGGTGGTCTAACTAGTGGTCTAACCAAATGGTGGTCTAACCATGATGTAATTAGTGTATTGTGGACAACCCCGCCCTGTGCAATTGGGTTCTGGACTTCCTGACGGGCCACCCCCAGGTGGTAAAGGTAGGAAACAACATCTCCACTTGGGGCCCCACAAGGGTGCGTGCTCAGCCCTCTCCTGTACTCGCTGTTCACCAATGACTGTGTGGCCATGCACGCCTACAACTCAATCATCAAGTTTGCAGACGACACAACAGTAGTGGGATTGATTAGCCGCAACAGCGCCTCTTCAACCTCAGGAGGCTAAAGACATGTGGCTTGTCACCTAAACCCTCACAAACTTTTACAGATGCACAATTGAGAGCATCCTGTCGGGCTGTATCACCGCCTGGTACGGCAACTGCACCGCCCACAACTGCAAGGCTCTCCAGAAGGTGGTGCGGTCTGCACAACGTACCACCAGGAGCGAACTACCTGTTCTCCAGGACACATACAGCACCTGATGTCACAGGAAGGCTTAAAATCTCATCAAAGACAACAACCACCCGAGCCACTGCCTGTTCACCCCGCTACCATCCAGAAGGCGAGGTCAGTACAGGTGCATCAAAGCTGGGACCGAGAGACTGAAAAACAGCTTCTATCTCAAGACCATCAGATTGTTAAACAGCCATCACTAACTGCCTACATACAGACTTGAAATCAGTGGCCACTTTAATAAATGGATCACTAGTCACTTTAATAATGCCACTTTAATAATGTTTACTTATCTTGCATTACTCATCTCAAATGTATATACTGTATTTTATACCATCTATTGTATCTTGCCTATGAGGCTCTGTCATTGTTCATCCAAATATTAAAATGTACATATTCTTATTCCATTCCTTTACTGGGATTTGTGTGTATTAGGTAGTTGTTGTGGAATTGTTAGATATTACTGCACTGTCGGAACTAGAAGCACAAGCATTTCGCTACACTCATTAACATTTTCTAACCATGTGTATGTGACCAATACATTTTGATTTGATTTGTATATAGCTAGTGTGCTATGATGGAAAAACACTGACTGTTATATGTTTATAGCCAACTCTCATGTAAAGGGGGAATCCCCATCCATCCAACCAGGCACTGTGCAGCCCCCATCCCACACTGCTTCCTCACTGTGCCCCCTCTCCCTCTGACCCTACAGGGGTTGCCTTCAGGCGCTCAACATCACTGCTGATGTCCACTGAGCTAACACTGTTGTCTCTCAGTCTCTGCTGATGTCCACTGAGCTAACACTGTTGTCTCTCAGTCTCTGTTGATGTCCACTGAGCTAACACCACTGTTGTCCCTCAGTCTCTGCTGATGTCCACTGAGCTAACACCACTGTTGTCCCTCAGTCTCTGCTGATGTCCACTGAGCTAACACCACTGTTGTCCCTCAGTCTGTGTTAATGTCCACTGAGCTAACACTGTTGTCTCTCAGTCTCTGTTGATGTCCACTGAGCTAACACCACTGTTGTCCTTCAGTCTCTGCTGATGTCCACTGAGCTAACACTGTTGTCTCTCAGTCTCTGCTGATGTCCACTGAGCTAACACCACTGTTGTCCCTCAGCTCAGTGAACATCAGCAGAGACTAACACCACTGTTCTCCCTGAGTCTCTGTTGATGTCCACTGAACTAACACCACTGTTGTCCCTCAGTCTCTGCTGATGTCCACTTAGCAACAGTATTATCACATTAGGATATTCTATGGACCATAAGTACTACACACTATATCCTCCAGTAGTACATCCTCTGGAATAACTATTGAAGCTGTAATGGATGAGTACTTCTCACTGGTAGCCTACAGTGTACATGTGTAAAACTCATTCCACGAAGGGCCGAGTGTCTGGATTGAAGAATTAAGGTCCTGGTTAGTAAGACAATCGCCTGACCTGGTTATCTAGGGCTTAATTGAAAGGAAAAACAACAACCAGCAGAGACTAGGCCCTCCATGGAATGAGTTTGACACCCCTGCTATAGTGGATGATGGGGTTTATATTCCCCCTCATAATGTAAAGTGTTATATAAATACAATCCATTATCATTAAGTCTGTTTATTATCATTAGGAATAGAATAACTTTACCCTGTCTGTAATAGTTATTAGTTGAAGTAAGAGGCCTTGATTGCCTATCCAGTCTTTTCCATATATTGGGACATAGCTGTAAACACAGCTGGGCAGGCTGACAGCTAGAGAGGATGTGTTCCAAATGGCATCCTATTCCATTTATAGTGCCTGTTTGACCAGGCCCCATAGGGCTCTCATTGGTCAATTAACCACAAGGTCCAACCGAAACTTGACCTCCGCCTTTAACCCAACCCCTCCGAAAGAGACGCATACATTCACAGGTATATACATATATACATTCACACATGCATGCATACATACACAGGTATATACATTCATACATATACACACACTACTGGTCAAAAGTTTTAGAACACCTACTCATTCAAAGATTTTTCTTTTATTTGTACTATTTTCTACATTGTAGAATAATAGTGAAGATATCATAACTATGAATTATCACATATGGAATCATGTAGTAACCAAAAAAAGTGTTAAACAAATAAAAATATATTTCATATTTGAGATTCTTTCCTTAATGCATTTGAGCCAATCAGTTGTGTTGTGTTGTGGTATACAGAAGATAACCCTATTTGGTAAAAGACCAAGTCAACTCAAATAAGCAAAGAGAAACAACAGAGGAAGAGGAACATTTCAAGAACTTTGAAAGTTTCTTCAAATGCAGAGTCACAAAAACCATCAAGCGCTATGATGAAACAGTCTCTCATGAGGACCACCACAGGAAAGGAAGACCCAGAGTTATCTCTGCTGCAGAGGATAAGTTCATTAGAGTTACCAGCCTCAGAAATTGCAGCCCAAATAAATGCTTCACAGAGTTCAACAGACACATCTCAACATCAACTGTTCAGAGGAGACTGTGTGAATCAGGCCTTCATGGTCAAATTGCTGCAAAGAAATCACTACTAAAGGACACCAATAAGAAGAAGAGACTTGGTTGGGCCAAGAAACACAAGCAAGGAACATTAGACCGGTGGAAATTTGTCCTTTAGTCTGGAGTCCAGATTTGAGATGTTTTGTTCCAACCGCCATGTCTTTGTGAGATACGGTGTGGGTGAACGGATGATCTCTGCATGTGTATTTCCTACCGTGAAGCATGGAGGAGGAGGTGTGATGGTGTGGGGGTGCTTTGCTGGTGACAATGTCAGTGATTTATTTAGAATTCAAGCCACACTTAACCAGCATGGCTACCACAGCATTCTGCAGCAATACACCATCCCATCTGGTTTGTGCTTAGTGGGACTATCATTTGTTTTTCAGCAGGACAATGACCCAACACACCTTCAGGCTGTGTAAGATCTATTTGACCAAGAAGGAGAGTGATGGAGTGCTGCATCAGATGACCTGGCATCCACAATCCCCGACCTCAACCCAATTGAGATGGTTTTGGATGAGTCGGTCCACTGTGTGAAGGAAAAACAGCCAACAAGTGCTCAGCATATGTCGGAACTCCTTCAAGACTGTTGGAAAAGACATAGTGATTAGGCTGTAATTTGGGATACACACAGTGTAGACCGACGTGCATGCTGCCACCCACTTTTGGCAGAACTACTCTACTCTCACATTCCTGTGGGCCTGCTGCCAGTGGGACTGCCTGGTAGGCCTACCAAACAAAATACTTTTCACAAAAACAGTTGGCTGAACACAGGAGTTGCATGAGGTGTGATTTATGCAGAAGTTTGTTGCGAATCTATGAGTATCACAAACTAATATGAATGAACATCTCAAACTAAAAGTAGTTTTGATGAGAGTGGTGAACAGAAACCGTTTGATCAATGCAAAAAAGTATGTATTACGCATACCTACATGTAATATAGTGACCAGGGAAACACAACCCAAAGTAATACTAATACATTTTACCCCTAACTTTTAGTCCTAACTTTTTCCACAAAACAAAAAAGATTTTTCCGGAGTCGATGGGGACTATGTGGAGGGTGGTGTACTAATGGTGGTGTAATGATTCATATCAATCTTCCCTCTGTATGTCACCACCCTGGTGATGAGGGCCTCTCTGTCTGTCTCCGGAAAGGACAGGCGGGCCAGGCTGGGGCACGGGGAGGTTTTATGGAGTAAGCGTTTCCATGCTTGGTCAGCCAGGAGACAGCATGGTGCTGTGGACGTCACTGAGCTACACTGTCGTAAATAAAAAAGGAGGAAGGAACCACTGTTTGGGTTTAGTCATACTGTCGTCTCGTTCCCAGCCCTGTCTTCATAGTAACGCCATAACCCTGCCAAGCGAGGCTAAAGTTTGTACCAGTAATACTCTTTTGGTAGTCAATGCTAGTCTATTTGATTTAGTAGGTTCAATAGTAGCGTGTTTATTGAAGTGATAATACCCTCGAAGCCGGTGTATGGGGGATATATTGGCACGTTAGCAAACCGTGCCAATAAATCCTCCAAACACCGGCACTGAGGGCATTATCACTTCTATATAATGGGTTACCAACATATTCAAATAATTATGGACATATTTTCATCTCCCAAAATATTTTTAATGAATTTATTCATACTATTTCATCCTTCTGCGAGATATAGTCCCGACACAAACCTAAGTCTGTGTGTTCTATCGGTTTGGTTGCCAGAGACACGACCCAGTCGCTAAGTCTTTTAGTACTGTATCTATGTACGCGACCCAGTCATTCATTCTAAATGTTCCAAATGCAAACGTTCTTATCCCTTGATTGCTAGCTAACCAACTACGGCTAATTTACAGTCACGGCAAACAGTGCAACCAGAATCATTGCAAATGAGCTGCATTTGTTTACACTGTTTTCTAGTGACATTTATTTGGATACATCCATAACAAGGAGCTAATCTAGGTCCAACAGCAAGACAGCAAGGTTTATACAAATCTCCGCTGTGGAAAACCAAATGCAAATGAATTACTTAAATATCATACAATGTGATTTTCTGGATTTTTGTTTTAGATTCCGTCTCTCACAGTTGAAGTGTACCTATGATAAAAATGACAGACCTCTACATGCTTTGTAAGTAGGAAAACCAACACCTCATTTGGCCGCCTTTCGTTCCAGTACTCTGCTGCCTGTGACTGGAACGAATTGCAAAAATCGCTGAAGTTGGAGACTTTTATCTCCCTCACCAACTTCAAACATCTGCTATCTGAGCAGCTAACCGATCGCTGCAGCTGTACATAGTCTATTGGTAAATAGCCCACCCATTTTCACCTACCTCATCCCCATACTGTATTTATTTACTTTTCTGCTCTTTTGCACACCAATATCTCTACCTGTACATGACCATCTGATCATTTATCACTCCAGTGTTAATCTCCAATATTGTAATTATTCGCCTACCTCCTCATGCCTTTTTGCACACAATGTATATAGACTCCCCCTTTTTTTCTTTTTCTACTGTGTTATTGACTTGTTAATTGTTTACTCCATGTGTAACTCTGTGTTGTCTGTTTACACTGCTATGCTTTATCTTGGCCAGGTCGCAGTTGCAAATGAGAACTTGTTCTCAACTAGCCTACCTGGTTAAATAAAGGTGAAATAAAAAAATAAAAAATAAAACCTGCAAAATCAGCAGTGTATCAAATACTTGTTCTCCCCACTGTATGTGATTGAGTCTCAATGTAATTCAAGGTATGAAATGATTGTTAAAAGAATCGGCCCATAGATGAGTATACCAGTATTAATTTAGGCTTGATTAGTTTTACTGTAGATATGTTCACATAACACTGAACGAAGACTTAAAGTGTCCCTCTGTCGTTTCCAGTGAATGATTTAGGGTCTTTCTATTTCACCAGAGTGGTGAAGCTGTAGAACACCTCCCTCACTGTGCCTATGGTCTGGTGAAAGACTGCTGGAATACTCATCATGTCTGTGATACAGTAAATCAGAGATTGCAATGTAGTTTGCAGACCTGAGTCAATGGGGGTCACTGTGTGTGTGTGCTTGCGTGAAGGGGTTGTATGTGTTTTGTGTGTGCGTGTGAGTAGCCTACATGTGTTTTTTGTGTGTATTTGAGCACACTTGTGTATGCGTTTATATTTAATATATATTTGTGTGTATGCGTGGGACTGGCCTACACGTGTGTGTGTGTGTGTGTGTGTGTGTGGGGGGGGGGGTGTACTTGTGTATGTGTGTGAGTAGCCTATGTTTTTGTGTGTGTGTGTGTGTGTGTACACCAGTGCATGTCTGTGTATATGTATCTGTGTATGTGGTGAGCCTATATGTGTTACAGGTTAGCATAGTGATAAGAGCATCAGCAGTTATTTCCTACACTTGTCAAACTGCAGCAGTATGTTACTGGCTAATGTGGTCAGTCTGTTTTGCATTCCTTTCCTCCATATCTTAATTTCTGTTACCAAGCTTAAAGTATGTGTAGTATACTGCAATAATAACACTGTTGCTATTTATTAGCTCTGAGGACATAGCAGCTCTGAGAGACAGTACTGCATCACCAAATATGTAGACCATAGTGTAAAGTTGTTGAATATGTAGACCACAGTGTAAAGTTGTTGAATATGTAGACTACAGTGTAAAGAGTTGTTGAATATGTAGACCACAGTGTAAAGTTGTTGAATATGTAGACCACAGTGTAAAGAGTAGTTGAATATGTAGACCACAGTGTAAAGTTGTTGAATATGTAGACCACAGTGTAAAGAGTAGTTGAATATGTAGACCACAGTGTAAAGAGTAGTTGAATATGTAGACCACAGTGTAAAGTTGTTGAATATGTAGACCACAGTGTAAAGAGTGGTTGAATATGTACACCACAGTGTAAAGAGTAGTTGAATATGTAGACCACAGTGTAAAGAGTAGTTGAATATGTAGACTACAGTGTAAAGAGTAGTTGAATATGTAGACCACAGTGTAAAGTAGTTGAATATGTAGACCACAGTGTAAAGTTGTTGAATATGTACACCACAGTGTAAAGAGTAGTTGAATATGTAGACTACAGTGTAAAGAGTAGTTGAATATGTAGACTACAGTGTAAAGAGTAGTTGAATATGTAGACCACAGTGTAAAGAGTAGTTGAATATGTAGACCACAGTGTAAAGAGTAGTTTAATATGTAGACCACAGTGTAAAGTAGTTGAATATGTAGACCACTGTGTAAAGAGTAGTTGAATATGTAGACTACAGTGTAAAGTAGTTGAATATGTAGACCACAGTGTAAAGTAGTTGAATATGTAGACCACAGTGTAAAGAGTAGTTGAACCACAAGAGATAAATAGGATGGTATGTCCCTCCTATGAGATGAATAGGATGGTATGTCCCTCCTATGAGATGAATAGGATGGTATGTCCCTCCTATGAGATGAATAGGATGGTATGTCCCTCCTATGAGATAAATAGGATGGTATGTCCCTCCTATGAGATAAATAGGATGGTATGTCCCTCCTATGAGATGAATAGGATGGTATGTCCCTCCTATGAGATGAATAGGATGGTATGTCCCTCCTATGAGATGAATAGGATGGTATGTCCCTCCTATGAGATGAATAGGATGGTATGTCCCTCCTATGAGATGAATAGGATGGTATGTCCCTCCTATGAGATGAATAGGATGGTATGTCCCTCCTATGAGATGAATAGGATGGTATGTCCCTCCTATGAGATGAATAGGATGGTATGTCCCTCCTATGAGATGAATAGGATGGTATGTCCCTCCTATGAGATAAATAGGATGGTATGTCCCTCCTATGAGATGAATAGGATGGTATGTCCCTCCTATGAGATTGAATAGGATGGTATGTCCCTCCTATGAGATGAATAGGATGGTATGTCCCTCCTATGAGATGAATAGGATGGTATGTCCCTCCTATGAGATGAATAGGATGGTATGTCCCTCCTATGAGATGAATAGGCTTGATTAGGTCTTTGCTGGTGCATGACTGCTGCACCACCAAGCCCACAACCCCTCAGTTTATCCATAACCATGTTGCCCTGAGGCATTGAAACTTACCCCCAGAACAGAGTCTCTTCAGCAGACACTGGCTAACATGTTCCAGTGACTGGATGGATAGATAGATAACCAACCTGCTAGACAGAGAGCAGGGGGTTCCTGTTTAGAAGCTTGACAGAGAGTCTCTGTAACAAAGCCGTGGGGCTCAATACGTGGATCAGGTAAATAAAGAGGCAGAGATGTCTTTCTAACCCAAGTCTATATGTAACCATTACTCAGCATATTAAGATGGTAAGCTGATATGAAGCTAAATTGAATGACCTGAGAAGTGGATGTATGGGGTGGTTGTGACTCTGAGTCAATTGGTCTGATCATCTTTCTACATATGTTTCATTTCTTATTCAGTGTTATAGTCTCTCTTCTCCCAGGGTCCTGACTGTAGCAATGCAATCAAGATGTCTATTCTTAGAATAATGCCTACTAGCTCAATGCAGCTATTCTAGCTCAAATCAATGCTAATTCATTATAGATGTTTTTGTTCAGCTCTTAGCCTCCTACCTCCCCAGGCCAACCAATGGCCATGTCTTCTCAGTAACGAGACACTTTACTGCATGGTCTGTGTGGATATTCTGGTTTGAGCTGTCATTTGTCTGGTCTAGATGATATCAGGGCTTGATTTATGTGGCCTTTACAGATTAAGATATATCCATCCCTAGTCTCTCTGGTTGACTTTAAACTTCACCAATTAAAGGGATGGTTCAGCGATTTAACAAAAACCAAAGTGTAGATTTCAGTCACTCCTTGTCCATAGACTGCTTTCAAGGTAAGGGAGCAAACATGTAAATACCTAAAATCGCTGAACTATCTATTTTATACAATTCTGCTACTTTCAGTGGGATAGATCATAGACACAGTTTCTATTTGGTGTACCAGCGGTACCATTTAAAGTAAAGCAGGGGCTTGGTATAGTAAGGTATTATTTCAGTGGGTTACAACAGTATTAGGTAATAGATGTTGTGTGTGTGTGAGGGGGTTAATTGATCCCAATGAGCATTACTGTAGGTTGTTGGCCCAGACTCCAGTAAGAGGAGAGTGCCCTCTGGGGAAGATGGTGTGTGTGTGTGTGTGCCTGTACGTGCACACGTGTGAGTGGGGAGGACCTAAGTTTCTGTAGCCATCCTGCCGGCTCAGCAGTATCACAACCCTCTAAATGGTGAGCTAATGATCACTTCACTATCACAACCCTATAAATGGTGAGCTAATGATCACTTCACTATCACAACCCTATAAATGGTGAGCTAATGATCACTTCACTATCAGGACCCTATAAATGGTGAGCTAATGATCACTTCACTATCAGACCCCTATAAATGGTGAGCTAATGATCACTTCACTATCAGAACCCTATAAATGGTGAGCTAATGATCACTTCACTATCAGAACCCTATAAATGGTGAGCTAATGATCACTTCACTATCAGAACCCTATAAATGGTGAGCTAATGATCACTTCACTATCAGAACCCTATAAATGGTGAGCTAATGATCACTTCACTAAATCAGATCACTTCACTATCAGAACCCTATAAAAGCTAATGATCACTTCACTATCAGAACCCTATAAATGGTGAGCTAATGATCACTTCACTATCAGAACCCTATAAATGGTGAGCTAATGATCACTTCACTATCAGAACCCTATAAATGGTGAGCTAATGATCACTTCACTATCAGAACCCTATAAATGGTGAGCTAACCAGAACCCTATAAATGGTGAGCTAAAATGATCACTTCACTATCAGAACCCTATAAATGGTGAAATGGTGAGCTAAATGGTGAGCTAATGATCACTTCACTATCAGAACCCTATAAATGGTGAGCTAATGATCACTTCACTATCAGAACCCTATAAATGGTGAGCTAATGATCACTTCACTATCAGGACCCTATAAATGGTGAGCTAATGATCACTTCACTTACCAACACACTTTAGGTCTGTCTTTTGTTAAGTGCTGGGAAAATCTAGTGCAGGGACCACCACTCCACTGGATTAAAGGGAACTGTGTGTTATTACAGATGTAGGGATAGGTCTATGGAGAATATTGGCTGTTATTTCTGTCCACAGTGAATGATGGTGTTACGATTGGTAGGCTGTGTTTCCCAAAAGGTGGATCAGGAAGATCAATATGGGGTTCTCTTGCACCTGATTCGTTGTTGCTGAACGCTAGATTGCGTCGACGAACAGTTTTTGCTTATTGGGTCTCAAGAACATTTGAATGGCTTTAAGTCTGTCACAGTGCCAAGAAAACCCTTGAAACCACAGCTGTATGGGATAGTGCATTTTGGTTTTGGAATAATGTCAGTAAACTCTCCACTCCCCTCTCTCCTCCAACATACTAGTTGACTGGTGGGTATTACATGTTTGAGACATCAACAGACCTCTCACCTCCTGCTGTTGCCATAACAAATGCTGGAATTCAGGAAACAGGAAGTGTGTGTTCTAACAGGGGTAGGATCTAACAGGCCCTCTCCCTGGAAACAGCCACAGGCAGAGGTGTGGAGTGTCGGTGTGTATGAGTGAGTTAGGTCTACTTGTGATGTTTGTTGTGCAGGGTAGTCCAGGGTGAGTTTCCTGAAGGCTGTCTTTCTCTCGTCAACCCAGGCCCAGACCACTCATAGCAGAAACTCTTTTGTTGCTGTAGGGCTGCCGGCTGCGTTGTCTAGAGAAATAAAGTGCAACGTTAGCTATGACGTTACCTATGACTTGCCCCTAATCAGAAAGACAGGCTAGTCTTCATTACCTGTCGTAGTATTGGCTCAGAGATGGAGAAGTGGAGAGAGACACTATTTACTCAGACAATCTCTGTTCGTTCTCTTTCCACTGCAACTTTACTCTTGCTAAGTTGAAATTAAGTGCAGTGGAGTTGCAGGCTTACAGCACCACTACAGCACCACTACAGCACCACTACAGCACCACTACAGTACCACTACAGCACCACTACAGCACCACTACAGTACCACTACAGCACCACTACAGCACCACTACAGTACCACTACAGCACCACTACAGCACCACTACAGCACCACTACAGTACCACTACAGCACCACTACAGCACCACTACAGCACCACTACAGCACCACTACAGCACCACTACAGCACCACTACAGCACCACTACAGCACCACTACAGCACCACTACAGCACCACTACAGCACCACTACAGTACCACAATAGTTCACATATTAAGTCCTTCAGTCACTCCTGGAATTGCATAGTTGTTTTAATCAGTAGAGAAGTCTTATAAACTGTGAGAGAGTGTGATCTGGCACAACTCTGACACAGGCCCTGCACTACAGTTGGGCTCAGTTAGCCTTTCCATACCATACGATATCTTAAATACCACCATGTTGCAGGTAGAAATGCAAAGTATAGAACTGACACCATTCTCTATTCTTTACAACAGAGAAGTGTTTCTGTAGCCTGGTTGAACCAGACTGAACGCTGCACTCACCATTGTTTCTGGTGAGCGCACAGTTCAGTCAGGTTTAACCAGGCTAGCATTTCTGATCTACACACTACACTTCTATTGGAACTCTCTGTAATGAATACGCCCTATTATGTCTGCCTATCTGACCTTTGACCTCTTGTGTGTTTTCCTCCACAGAGCCGAGAAGACTGAGGTGCTGAGTGATGACCTTCTACAGGTGAACATTAGTATTCTGTCTCCTGCTTCCACTTTATACTCAGTCACAGCAGCCTTAGACACTGTCAAGTCAAATGCAACCATTAACATACAGTATGACTTGTGTTGACTGGGTGTAACGTGATGACTTGTGTTGACTGGATGGAACATGTGATGACTTGTGTTGACTGGATGGAACATGTGATGACTTGTGTTGACTGGATGGAACATGTGATGACTTGTGTTGACTGGATGGAACATGTGATGACTTGTGTGGACTGGATGGAACATGTGATGACTTGTGTGGACTGGATGGAACATGTGATGACTTGTGTTGACTGGATGGAACAGGTGATGACTTGTGTGGACTGGATGGAACATGTGATGACTTGTGTGGACTGGATGGAACATGTGATGACTTGTGTTGACTGGATGGAACATGTGATGACTTGTGTGGACTGGATGGAACATGTGATGACTTGTGTGGACTGGATGGAACATGTGATGACTGGATGGAACATGTGATGACTTGTGTGGACTGGATGGAACATGTGATGACTTGTGTGGACTGGATGGAACATGTGATAACTTGTGTTGACTGGATGGAACATGTGATGACTTGTGTGGACTGGATGGAACATGTGATGACTTGTGTGGACTGGATGGAACATGTGATGACTTGTGTTGACTGGATGGAACATGTGATGACTTGTGTTGACTGGATGGAACATGTGATGACTTGTGTGGACTGGATGGAACATGTGATGACTTGTGTGGACTGGATGGAACATGTGATGACATCATTTACATTTACATTTAAGTCATTTAGCAGACGCTCTTATCCAGAGCGACTTACAAATTGGTGCATTCACCTTATGACCTCCAGTGGAACAGTAGTGCATCTAAATCTTTTCAGGGGGAGGGGGGGTGAGAGGGATTACTTTATCCTATCCTAGGTATTCCTTAAAGAGGTGGGGTTTCAGGTGACTCCGGAAGGTGGTGATTGACTCCGCTGTCCTGGCGTCGTGAGGGAGTTTGTTCCACCATTGGGGGGCCAGAGCAGCGAACAGTTTTGACTGGGCTGAGCGGGAACTGTACTTCCTCAGTGGTAGGGAGGCGAGCAGGCCAGAGGTGGATGAACGCAGTGCCCTTGTTTGGGTGTAGGGCCTGATCAGAGCCTGGAGGTACTGAGGTGCCGTTCCCCTCACAGCTCCGTAGGCAAGCACCATGGTCTTGTAGCGGATGCGAGCTTCAACTGGAAGCCAGTGGAGGGAGCGGAGGAGCGGGGTGACGTGAGAGAACATGGGAAGGTTGAACACCAGACGGGCTGCGGCGTTCTGGATGAGTTGTAGGGGTTTAATGGCACAGGCAGGGAGCCCAGCCAACAGCGAGTTGCAGTAATCCAGACGGGAGATGACAAGTGCCTGGATTAGGACCTGCGCCGCTTCCTGTGTGAGGCAGGGTCGTACTCTGCGGATGTTGTAGAGCATGAACCTACAGGAACGGGCCACCGCCTTGATGTTAGTTGAGAACGACAGGGTGTTGTCCAGGATCACGCCAAGGTTCTTAGCGCTCTGGGAGGAGGACACAATGGAGTTGTCAACCGTGATGGCGAGATCATGGAACGGGCAGTCCTTCCCCGGGAGGAAGAGCAGCTCCGTCTTGCCGAGGTTCAGCTTGAGGTGGTGATCCGTCATCCACACGGATATGTCTGCCAGACATGCAGAGATGCGATTCGCCACCTGGTCATCAGAAGGGGGAAAGGAGAAGATTAATTGTGTGTCGTCTGCATAGCAATGATAGGAGAGACCATGTGAGGTTATGACAGAGCCAAGTGACTTGGTGTATAGCGAGAATAGGAGAGGGCCTAGAACAGAGCCCTGGGGACACCAGTGGTGAGAGCACGTGGTGTGGAGACGGATTCTCGCCACGCCACCTGGTAGGAGCGACCTGTCAGGTAGGACGCAATCCAAGCGTGGGCCGCGCTGGAGATGCCCAACTCGGAGAGGGTGGAGAGGAGGATCTGATGGTTCACAGTATCGAAGGCAGCCGATAGGTCTAGAAGGATGAGAGCAGAGGAGAGAGAGTTAGCTTTAGCAGTGCGGAGCGCCTCCGTGATACAGAGAAGAGCAGTCTCAGTTGAATGACTAGTCTTGAAACCTGACTGATTTGGATCAAGAAGGTCATTCTGAGAGAGATAGCGGGAGAGCTGGCCAAGGACGGCACGTTCAAGAGTTTTGGAGAGAAAAGAAAGAAGGGATACTGGTCTGTAGTTGTTGACATCGGAGGGATCGAGTGTAGGTTTTTTCAGAAGGGGTGCAACTCTCGCTCTCTTGAAGACGGAAGGGACGAGCCAGCGGTCAGGGATGAGTTGATGAGCGAGGTGAGGTAAGGGAGGAGGTCTCCGGAAATGGTCTGGAGAAGAGAGGAGGGGATAGGGTCAAGCGGGCAGGTTGTAGGGGCGGCCGGCCGTCACAAGACGCGAGATTTCATCTGGAGAGAGAGGGGAGAAAGAGGTCAGAGCACAGGGTAGGGCAGTGTGAGCAGAACCAGCGGTGTCGTTTGACTTAGCAAACGAGGATCGGATGTCGTCGACCTTCTTTTCAAAATGGTTGACGAAGTCATCTGCAGAGAGGGAGGAGGGGGGGGGAGGGGGAGGAGGATTCAAGAGGGAGGAGAAGGTTGCAAAGAGCTTCCTAGGGTTAGAGGCAGATGCTTGGAATTTAGAGTGGTAGAAAGTGGCTTTAGCAGCAGAGAGAGAAGAGGAAAATGTAGAGAGGAGGGAGTGAAAGGATGTCAGGTCCGCAGGGAGGCGAGTTTTCCTCCATTTCCGCTCGGCTGCCCGGAGCCCTGTTTGACTTGTGTGGACTGGATGGAACATGTGATGACTTGTGTGGACTGGATGGAACATGTGATGACTTGTGTGGAACATGTGATGACTGGATGGAACATGTGATGTCATGGGGAAAAGGTCCGATGCTGAACAAAAGAAGACCATAGGTTCGAAACCCGAAATGGGGGAAATTTAATTTAGTGAACCTGTGATTGTTTCTGAATTACATAATACATTGCCTTGTAAACTTGGCAAGACAAGTTGGCTAAAGCAGAACCGTTTGTTTCAAGCCGTGTTATCAAGTTTACAGTCTACCTCCATCTTCATAACCCCTCCTAGCAGAGAGAGATGCAACATGAGTCATTTAGTGATGATGTACAGACACAAAAACACATCCTGTCTATTTTTGGTAAGAAATCTTGACTCTTGAAACAAGGCTGTTGGCAAGGGTTTGTTGTTGTGTCTGGTTTTCAGTGATGCGCTGCCAGGTGCGATGTGTGAGAAAGACGGTTACCATGTTTTTCCAATCAGAACAGACCGTGGCAGCTTGTTTTACTCCAGAACACATACTGTGTCCATGATGTGCCAGGGAGAACAACATGGCAGCTGAATAAAGGGGCTGAGTGTATATTAACTGAGAGGAGGAGAGAGTGTATGTTAACTGAGAGGAGGAGAGAGTGTATGTTAACTGAGAGGAGAGAGAGAGAGAGTATGTTAACTGAGAGGAGGAGAGAGTGTATGTTAACTGAGAGGAGGAGAGAGTGTATGTTAACTGAGAGGAGGAGAGAGTGTATGTTAACTGAGAGGAGGAGAGAGAGAGAGTATGTTAACTGAGAGGAGGAGAGAGAGAGTATGTTAACTGAGAGAAGGAGAGAGAGAGAGTATGTTAACTGAGAGAAGGAGAGAGAGAGAGTATGTTAACTGAGAGGAGGAGAGAGAGAGTGTATGTTAACTGAGAGGAGGAGAGAGTGTATGTTAACTGAGAGGAGAGAGAGAGAGAGAGTATGTTAACTGAGAGGAGGAGAGAGAGAGAGTATGTTAACTGAGAGGAGGAGAGAGTGTATGTTAACTGAGAGGAGGAGAGAGTGTATGTTAACTGAGAGGAGGAGAGAGAGAGTATGTTAACTGAGAGAGAGGAGAGAGAGAGAGAGTATGTTAACTGAGAGGAGGAGAGAGAGAGTATGTTAACTGAGAGGAGGAGAGAGTGTATGTTAACTGAGAGGAGGAGAGAGTGTATGTTAACTGAGAGGAGGAGAGAGAGAGAATATGTTAACTGAGAGGAGGAGAGAGTGTATGTTAACTGAGAGGAGGAGAGAGAGAGATTATGTTAACTGAGAGGAGGAGAGAGTGTATGTTAACTGAGAGGAGGAGAGAGAGAGAGTATGTTAACTGAGAGGAGGAGAGAGTGTATGTTAACTGAGAGGAGGAGAGAGTGTATGTTAACTGAGAGGAGGAGAGAGAGAGTATGTTAACTGAGAGGAGAGAGAGAGAGAGAGTATGTTAACTGAGAGGAGGAGAGAGAGTGTATGTTAACTGAGAGGAGGAGAGAGAGAGAGTGTATGTTAACTGAGAGGAGGAGAGAGAGAGAGTATGTTAACTGAGAGGAGGAGAGAGAGAGTGTATGTTAACTGAGAGGAGGAGAGAGAGTGTATGTTAACTGAGAGGAGAGAGAGAGAGAGAGTATGTTAACTGAGAGGAGGAGAGAGAGAGAGTATGTTAACTGAGAGGAGGAGAGAGAGAGTGTATGTTAACTGAGAGGAGGAGAGAGAGAGAGTATGTTAACTGAGAGGAGGAGAGAGAGTGTATGTTAACTGAGAGGAGAGAGAGAGTGTATGTTAACTGAGAGGAGAGAGAGAGAGAGTGTATGTTAACTGAGGAGGAGAGAGAGAGTGTATGTTAACTGAGAGGAGAGAGAGAGAGAGAGTATGTTAACTGAGAGGAGGAGAGAGAGAGTGTATGTTAACTGAGAGGAGGAGAGAGAGAGTGTATGTTAACTGAGGAGGAGAGAGAGTGTATGTTAACTGTATGTTAACTGAGAGGAGGAGAGAGAGAGAGTATGTTAACTGAGAGGAGAGAGAGAGTGTATGTTAACTGAGAGGAGGAGAGAGAGAGTGTATGTTAACTGAGAGGAGAGAGAGAGAGAGTGTATGTTAACTGAGAGGAGAGAGAGAGAGAGTATGTTAACTGAGAGAGAGAGAGAGAGAGAGTATGTTAACTGAGAGGAGAGAGAGAGAGTGTATGTTAACTGAGAGGAGAGAGAGAGAGTGTATGTTAACTGAGTATGTTAAGGAGGAGGAGAGAGAGATGTTAACTGTATGTTAACTGAGAGGAGGAGAGAGAGAGTGTATGTTAACTGAGAGGAGAGAGAGTATGTTAAGAGAGAGAGAGAGAGTATGTTAACTGAGAGGAGAGAGAGAGAGTGTATGTTAACTGAGAGGAGAGAGAGAGAGTGTATGTTAACTGAGAGGAGGAGAGAGAGTGTATGTTAACTGAGAGGAGAGAGAGAGAGAGTATGTTAACTGAGAGAGGAGAGAGAGAGTGTATGTTAACTGAGAGGAGGAGAGAGAGTGTATGTTAACTGAGAGGAGGAGAGAGAGTGTATGTTAACTGAGAGGAGGAGAGAGAGAGAGTATGTTAACTGAGAGGAGAGAGAGAGAGAGTGTATGTTAACTGAGAGGAGAGAGAGAGTGTATGTTAACTGAGAGGAGAGAGAGAGTGTATGTTAACTGAGAGGAGGAGAGAGAGATGTATGTTAACTGAGAGGAGGAGAGAGAGTATGTTAACTGAGAGGAGGAGAGAGAGAGAGAGGAGAGAGAGAGAGAGAGTATGTTAACTGAGAGGAGAGAGAGAGGTTAACTGAGAGAGAGAGAGAGTGTATGTTAACTGAGGAGGAGAGAGAGAGAGTATGTTAACTGAGAGAGGAGAGAGAGTGTATGTTAACTGAGAGGAGAGAGAGAGTGTATGTTAACTGAGAGGAGAGAGAGAGAGAGTATGTTAACTGAGAGGAGGAGAGAGAGAGAGTATGTTAACTGAGAGGAGAGAGAGAGAGAGTGTATGTTAACTGAGAGGAGGAGAGAGAGAGAGTATGTTAACTGAGAGGAGGAGAGAGAGAGTATGTTAACTGAGAGGAGGAGAGAGAGAGAGTATGTTAACTGAGAGGAGGAGAGAGAGTGTATGTTAACTGAGAGGAGAGAGAGAGAGAGTATGTTAACTGAGAGGAGGAGAGAGAGAGTGTATGTTAACTGAGAGGAGGAGAGAGAGAGTGTATGTTAACTGAGAGGAGGAGAGAGAGTGTATGTTAACTGAGAGGAGAGAGAGAGTGTATGTTAACTGAGAGGAGGAGAGAGAGAGTGTATGTTAACTGAGAGGAGGAGAGAGAGTGTATGTTAACTGAGAGGAGGAGAGAGAGAGAGTATGTTAACTGAGAGGATGAGAGAGTGTGTTAACTGAGAGGAGGAGAGAGAGAGTGTATGTTAACTGAGAGGAGGAGAGAGAGAGTGTATGTTAACTGAGAGGAGGAGAGAGAGAGTGTGTTAACTGAGAGGAGAGAGAGTGTATGTTAACTGAGAGGAGAGAGTGTATGTTAACTGAGGAGGAGGAGAGAGTATGTTAACTAGAGAGTATGTTAACTGAGAGGAGAGAGAGAGAGAGATGACTGAGAGGAGAGAGAGAGAGTATGTTAACTGAGGAGGAGAGAGAATATGCTAACTGAGAGGGAGAGAGAGAGAGAGTATGTTAACTGAGAGGAGGAGAGAGAGAGTATGTTAACTGAGAGGAGGAGAGAGAGAGAGTATGTTAACTGAGAGAGAGAGAGTGTATGTTAACTGAGAGGAGAGAGAGAGAGAGTATGTTAACTGAGAGGAGGAGAGAGAGAGTGTATGTTAACTGAGAGGAGTGAGAGAGAGAGTATGTTAACTGAGAGGAGGAGAGAGAGTGTATGTTAACTGAGAGGAGGAGAGAGAGAGTATGTTAACTGAGAGGAGAGAGAGAGAGAGTGTATGTTAACTGAGAGGAGGAGAGAGAGTGTATGTTAACTGGAGGAGAGAGAGAGTGTATGTTAACTGAGAGGAGAGAGAGAGAGATGTTAACTGTATGTTAACTGAGAGGAGGAGAGAGTGTATGTTAACTGAGAGGAGAGAGAGAGTATGTTAACTGAGAGGAGGAGAGAGAGAGAGTATGTTAACTGAGAGGAGAGAGAGTGTATGTTAACTGAGAGGAGGAGAGAGAGAGAGTATGTTAACTGAGAGGAGGAGAGAGAGAGTGTATGTTAACTGAGAGGAGGAGAGAGAGAGTATGTTAACTGAGAGGAGAGAGAGAGTGTATGTTAACTGTTAACTGAGAGGAGAGAGAGAGTGTATGTTAACTGAGAGGAGAGAGAGAGTGTATGTTAACTGAGAGGAGGAGAGAGAGTGTATGTTAACTGAGAGGAGGAGAGAGAGAGTGTATGTTAACTGAGAGGAGGAGAGAGAGTGTATGTTAACTGAGAGGAGGAGAGAGTGTATGTTAACTGAGAGGAGGAGAGAGTGTATGTTAACTGAGAGGAGGAGAGAGAGAGTGTATGTTAACTGAGAGGAGGAGAGAGAGAGTGTATGTTAACTGAGAGGAGGAGAGAGTGTATGTTAACTGAGAGGAGGAGAGAGTGTATGTTAACTGAGAGGAGGAGAGAGAGAGTGTATGTTAACTGAGAGAGGAGAGAGAGAGAGTGTATGTTAACTGAGAGGAGGGAGGAGGTATGTTAACTGAGAGAGAGAGTGTATGTTAACTGAGAGGAGAGAGAGAGAGAGTATGTTAACTGAGAGAGAGGAGAGAGAGAGAGTATGTTAACTGAGAGAGAGAGAGAGTGTATGTTAACTGAGAGGAGGAGAGAGAGTGTATGTTAACTGAGAGGAGAGAGAGAGAGAGTATGTTAACTGAGAGGAGAGAGAGAGTGTATGTTAACTGAGAGGAGAGAGAGAGAGAGTATGTTAACTGAGAGGAGAGAGAGAGTATGTGTATGTTAACTGAGAGGAGAGAGAGAGTGTATGTTAACTGAGAGAGAGAGTATGTTAACTGAGAGGAGGAGAGAGAGTATGTTAACTGAGAGGAGGAGAGAGAGAGAGTGTATGTTAACTGAGAGGAGAGAGAGAGTGTATGTTAACTGAGAGGAGAGAGAGAGAGTATGTTAACTGAGAGGAGGAGAGAGAGAGAGTATGTTAACTGAGAGGAGGAGAGAGAGTGTATGTTAACTGAGAGGAGGAGAGAGAGTGTATGTTAACTGAGAGGAGAGAGAGAGAGAGTGTATGTTAACTGAGAGGAGGAGAGAGTGTATGTTAACTGAGAGAGGAGAGAGAGTGTATGTTAACTGAGAGGAGGAGAGAGAGAGTGTATGTTAACTGAGAGGAGAGAGAGAGAGAGTATGTTAACTGAGAGGAGAGAGAGAGTGTATGTTAACTGAGAGGAGAGAGAGAGAGAGTATGTTAACTGAGAGGAGGAGAGAGAGAGTATGTTAACTGAGAGGAGGAGAGAGAGAGTGTATGTTAACTGAGAGGAGGAGAGAGAGAGAGTATGTTAACTGAGAGGATGAGAGAGTGTATGTTAACTGAGAGGATGAGAGAGTGTATGTTAACTGAGAGGAGGAGAGAGAGAGAGTATGTTAACTGAGAGGATGAGAGAGTGTGTTAACTGAGAGGAGGAGAGAGAGAGTGTATGTTAACTGAGAGGAGGAGAGAGAGTGTATGTTAACTGAGAGGAGGAGAGAGAGAGTGTATGTTAACTGAGAGGAGGAGAGAGAGAGAGTATGTTAACTGAGAGGAGAGAGAGAGAGTGTATGTTAACTGAGAGGAGGAGAGAGAGAGTGTATGTTAACTGAGAGGAGGAGGAGAGAGAGAGTGTATGTTAACTGAGAGGGAGGAGAGAGTGTATGTTAACTGAGAGGAGAGAGAGAGTGTATGTTAACTGAGAGGAGGAGAGAGAGAGAGTATGTTAACTGAGAGAGGAGAGAGAGAGAGTATGTTAACTGAGAGGAGAGAGAGAGAGTATGTTAACTGAGAGGGAGAGAGAGAGTATGTTAACTGAGAGGAGGAGAGAGAGTGTATGTTAACTGAGAGGAGAGGAGAGAGAGAGAGTATGTTAACTGAGAGGAGAGAGAGAGAGTATGTTAACTGAGAGGAGAGAGAGAGAGAGTATGTTAACTGAGAGAGAGAGAGAGTGTATGTTAACTGAGAGGAGGAGAGAGAGAGTATGTTAACTGAGAGGAGAGAGAGAGAGAGAGTATGTTAACTGAGAGGATGTTAACTGAGAGGAGGAGAGAGAGAGAGTATGTTAACTGAGAGGAGAGAGAGAGAGAGTGTATGTTAACTGAGAGGGAGAGAGAGAGTGTATGTTAACTGAGAGAGAGAGAGAGAGTATGTTAACTGAGAGGAGGAGAGAGAGAGAGTATGTTAACTGAGAGGAGAGAGAGTGTATGTTAACTGAGAGGAGGAGAGAGAGAGAGTATGTTAACTGAGAGGAGGAGAGAGAGAGTGTATGTTAACTGAGAGGAGAGAGAGTATGTTAACTGAGAGGAGAGAGAGTGTATGTTAACTGAGAGGAGAGAGAGAGTGTATGTTAACTGAGAGGAGGAGAGAGAGTGTATGTTAACTGAGAGAGGAGAGAGAGAGTGTATGTTAACTGAGAGGAGAGAGAGAGAGTGTATGTTAACTGAGAGGAGGAGAGAGTGTATGTTAACTGAGAGGAGGAGAGAGAGTGTATGTTAACTGAGAGGAGGAGAGAGAGAGTGTATGTTAACTGAGAGGAGAGAGAGAGAGAGTGTATGTTAACTGAGAGGAGGAGAGAGAGTGTATGTTAACTGAGAGGAGGAGAGAGAGTGTATGTTAACTGAGAGGAGGAGAGAGTGTATGTTAACTGAGAGGAGGAGAGAGAGAGTGTATGTTAACTGAGAGGAGAGAGAGAGAGAGTATGTTAACTGAGAGGAGAGAGAGAGAGTATGTTAACTGAGACTGGAGGAGAGAGAGTGTATGTTAACTGAGAGGAGGAGAGAGAGAGAGTATGTTAACTGAGGAGGAGAGAGAGTGTATGTTAACTGAGGAGGAGAGAGAGAGTGTATGTTAACTGAGAGGAGGAGAGAGAGTATGTTAACTGAGAGGAGGAGAGAGAGAGAGTATGTTAACTGAGAGGAGAGAGAGAGAGAGTATGTTAACTGAGAGGAGAGAGAGAGTGTATGTTAACTGAGAGGAGGAGAGAGAGTGTATGTTAACTGAGAGGAGGAGAGAGAGAGAGTATGTTAACTGAGAGGAGGAGAGAGAGAGTATGTTAACTGAGAGGAGAGAGAGTGTATGTTAACTGAGAGGAGGAGAGAGAGAGTGTATGTTAACTGAGAGGAGAGAGAGAGTGTATGTTAACTGATGTTAACTGAGAGGGAGAGAGAGAGTGTATGTTAACTGAGGAGGAGAGAGAGAGTGTATGTTAACTGAGGAGGAGAGAGAGTGTATGTTAACTGAGAGGAGGAGAGAGAGTGTATGTTAACTGAGAGGAGGAGAGAGAGAGAGTATGTTAACTGAGAGGAGAGAGAGTGTATGTTAACTGAGAGGAGGAGAGAGAGAGTGTATGTTAACTGAGAGGAGAGAGAGAGAGAGTATGTTAACTGAGAGGAGAGAGAGAGAGTGTATGTTAACTGAGAGGAGAGAGAGAGAGTATGTTAACTGAGAGGAGGAGAGAGAGAGAGTATGTTAACTGAGAGGAGAGAGAGAGAGTGTATGTTAACTGAGAGGAGGAGAGAGAGAGTATGTATGTTAACTGAGAGGAGGAGAGAGAGAGTATGTTAACTGAGAGAGGAGAGAGAGTGTATGTTAACTGAGAGAGAGGAGGAGAGAGAGAGTATGTTAACTGAGAGGAGGAGAGAGAGTATGTTAACTGAGAGGAGAGAGAGTGTATGTTAACTGAGAGGAGGAGGAGAGAGAGTATGTTAACTGAGAGGAGAGAGAGAGAGATGTTATGTTAACTGAGAGGAGGAGAGAGAGAGAGTATGTTAACTGAGAGGAGAGAGAGAGAGAGAGTATGTTAACTGAGAGGAGGAGAGAGAGAGTATGTTAACTGAGAGGAGAGAGAGAGAGTATGTTAACTGAGAGGAGGAGAGAGAGAGAGTATGTTAACTGAGAGGAGAGAGAGAGAGAGTATGTTAACTGAGAGGAGGAGAGAGAGAGAGTATGTTAACTGAGAGGAGGAGAGAGAGAGTGTATGTTAACTGAGAGGAGGAGAGAGAGAGTATGTTAACTAGACTGTATGTTAACTGAGGAGGAGAGAGAGAGTATGTTAACTGTATGAGAGGAGGAGAGAGAGAGTATGTTAACTGAGAGGAGAGAGAGAGAGAGTATGTTAACTGAGAGGAGGAGAGAGAGAGTATGTTAACTGAGGAGGAGAGAGAGAGAGTATGTTAACTGAGAGGAGAGAGAGAGAGTATGTTAACTGAGAGGAGGAGAGAGAGAGTATGTTAACTGAGAGAGGAGAGAGAGAGAGTATGTTAACTGTATGTTAACTGAGAGGAGGAGAGAGAGAGTATGTTAACTGAGAGGAGGAGAGAGAGAGAGTATGTTAACTGAGAGGAGGAGAGAGAGAGTATGTTAACTGAGAGGAGGAGAGAGAGAGAGTATGTTAACTGAGAGGAGGAGAGAGAGAGTATGTTAACTGAGAGGAGGAGAGAGAGAGTATGTTAACTGAGAGGAGGAGAGAGAGGACTGGAGAGGAGAGAGAGAGAGTGTATGTTAACTGAGAGGAGGAGAGAGAGAGGAGAGAGGAGAGAGAGTATGTTAACTGAGAGGAGGAGAGAGAGAGAGTATGTTAACTGAGAGTATGTTAACTGAGAGGAGAGAGAGAGTATGTTAACTGAGAGGAGGAGAGAGAGAGAGAGTATGTTAACTGAGAGGAGGAGAGAGAGAGTATGTTAACTGAGAGGAGGAGAGAGAGTGTATGTTAACTGAGAGAGGAGGAGAGAGAGAGTATGTTAACTGAGAGGAGGAGAGAGAGTGTATGTTAACTGACTGGAGGAGGAGAGAGTGTATGTTAACTGAGAGGAGAGAGAGAGTATGTTAACTGAGAGGAGAGAGAGAGAGAGTATGTTAACTGAGAGGAGAGAGAGAGAGTGTATGTTAACTGAGAGAGAGTGTATGTTAACTGAGAGGAGAGAGAGAGTGTATGTTAACTGAGAGGAGAGAGAGAGTGTATGTTAACTGAGGAGGAGAGAGAGAGAGTATGTTAACTGAGAGGAGAGAGAGAGAGAGTATGTTAACTGAGAGGAGAGAGAGAGAGTGTATGTTAAGAGAGGAGAGAGAGAGTGTATGTTAACTGAGAGGAGGAGAGAGAGTGTATGTTAACTGAGAGGAGGAGAGAGAGAGTGTATGTTAACTGAGAGGAGGAGAGAGAGAGTGTATGTTAACTGAGAGGAGGAGAGAGGTGTTAACTGAGGAGAGGGTATGTTAACTGAGAGGAGGAGAGAGAGTGTATGTTAACTGAGAGGAGGAGAGAGAGTGTATGTTAACTGAGAGGAGAGAGAGAGAGTGTATGTTAACTGAGAGGAGGAGAGAGAGAGAGTATGTTAACTGAGAGAGGAGAGAGAGACTGAGAGGAGGAGAGAGAGAGTGTATGTTAACTGAGAGAGAGAGAGGAGTATGTTAACTGAGAGGAGAGAGAGAGAGTATGTTAACTGAGAGGAGGAGAGAGAGAGAGTATGTTAACTGAGAGAGGAGAGAGAGTGTATGTTAACTGAGAGGAGGAGAGAGAGAGTGTATGTTAACTGAGAGGAGGAGAGAGAGAGAGTATGTTAACTGAGAGGAGAGAGAGAGAGTATGTTAACTGAGAGGAGAGAGAGAGAGTATGTTAACTGAGAGGAGGAGAGAGAGTATGTTAACTGAGAGGAGGAGAGAGAGAGTGTTAACTGAGAGAGGAGAGAGAGAGAGTATGTTAACTGAGAGGAGGAGAGAGAGAGTGTATGTTAACTGAGAGGAGGAGAGAGAGAGAGTTATGTTATGTTAACTGAGAGGAGAGAGAGAGAGAGTATGCTAACTGAGAGGAGAGAGAGAGATGTTAACTGAGAGGAGAGAGAGAGAGTGTATGTTAACTGAGAGGAGGAGAGAGTGTATGTTAACTGAGAGGAGAGAGAGTGTATGTTAACTGAGGAGGAGAGAGAGAGAGTATGTTAACTGAGAGGAGAGAGAGAGAGAGTGTATGTTAACTGAGAGGAGGAGAGAGAGTGTATGTTAACTGAGAGGAGGAGAGAGAGAGAGTATGTTAACTGAGAGGAGGAGAGAGAGTGTATGTTAACTGAGAGGAGGGAGAGAGAGAGTATGTTAACTGAGAGGAGGAGAGAGAGAGAGTATGTTAACTGAGAGGAGGAGGAGAGAGAGTATGTTAACTATGTTAACTGAGAGGAGGAGAGAGAGAGTATGTTAACTGAGAGGAGGAGAGAGAGAGTATGTTAACTGAGAGGAGGAGAGAGAGAGTATGTTAACTGTTAACTGGAGAGGAGGAGAGAGAGAGAGTATGTTAACTGAGAGGAGGAGAGAGAGTGTATGTTAACTGAGAGGAGGAGAGAGAGAGAGTATGTTAACTGAGGAGAGAGAGTGTATGTTAACTGAGAGGAGGAGGAGAGAGAGAGTATGTTAACTGAGGAGGAGAGAGTGTATGTTAACTGAGAGGAGAGAGAGAGTGTATGTTAACTGTTAACTGAGAGGAGAGAGAGAGTATGTTAACTGAGAGGAGGAGAGAGAGAGTATGTTAACTGAGAGGAGGAGAGAGAGAGAGTATGTTAACTGAGACTGGAGGAGAGAGAGAGTGTATGTTAACTGAGAGGAGAGAGAGAGAGTATGTGCTAACTGAGAGGAGAGAGAGAGAGTGTATGTTAACTGAGAGGAGAGAGAGAGAGTGTATGTTAACTGAGAGGAGAGAGAGAGAGTGTATGTTAACTGAGAGGAGGAGAGAGAGAGTATGTTAACTGAGAGGAGGAGAGAGAGAGTGTATGTTAACTGAGAGGAGGAGAGAGAGAGTATGTTAACTGAGAGGAGGAGAGAGAGAGTGTATGTTAACTGAGGAGGAGAGAGAGAGTGTATGTTAACTGAGAGGAGGAGAGAGAGAGAGTATGTTAACTGAGAGGAGGAGAGAGAGAGTATGTTAACTGAGAGGAGGAGAGAGTGTATGTTAACTGAGAGGAGAGAGAGAGAGAGAGTATGTTAACTGAGAGGAGGAGAGAGAGAGAGTATGTTAACTGAGAGAGTGTATGTTAACTGAGAGGAGGAGAGAGAGAGTGTATGTTAACTGAGAGGAGGAGAGAGAGAGAGTATGTTAACTGAGAGGAGAGAGAGAGAGAATGTTAACTGAGAGGAGAGAGAGAGAGTATGTTAACTGAGAGGAGGAGAGAGAGAGAGTATGTTAACTGAGAGGAGGAGAGAGAGAGTATGTTAACTGAGAGGAGGAGAGAGAGAGTGTATGTTAACTGAGAGGAGGAGAGAGAGAGAGTATGTTAACTGAGAGAAGAGAGAGAGAGAGTGTGCTAACTGAGAGGAGAGAGAGAGAGAGTGTGCTAACTGAGAGGAGGAGAGAGAGAGTGTATGTTAACTGAGAGGAGGAGAGAGAGTGTATGTTAACTGAGAGGAGAGAGAGTGTATGTTAACTGAGAGGATGTGAGAGAGAGAGTATGTTAACTGAGAGGAGGATGAGAGAGTGTATGTTAACTGAGAGGATGTGAGAGAGAGAGTGTGTTAACTGAGAGGAGAGAGAGAGTATGTTAACTGAGAGGAGGAGAGAGAGTGTATGTTAACTGAGAGGAGGAGAGAGAGAGAGTATGTTAACTGAGAGGAGAGAGAGTGTATGTTAACTGAGAGGAGGAGAGAGAGAGAGTATGTTAACTGAGAGGAGGAGAGAGAGAGTATGTTAACTGAGAGGAGGAGAGAGAGAGTGTATGTTAACTGAGAGGAGGAGAGAGAGAGTGTATGTTAACTGAGAGGAGGAGAGAGAGAGTGTATGTTAACTGAGAGGAGGAGAGAGAGAGAGAGTATGTTAACTGAGAGGAGAGAGAGTGTATGTTAACTGAGTTAACTGAGAGGAGAGAGAGAGAGTATGTTAACTGAGAGGAGAGAGAGTGTATGTTAACTGAGAGTATGTTAACTGAGAGGAGAGAGAGTGAGTGTATGTTAACTGAGAGGAGAGAGAGAGAGAGATGTTAACTAGTGTTAACTGAGAGGAGAGAGAGAGAGTGTATGTTAACTGAGAGGAGGAGAGAGAGAGAGTATGTTAACTGAGAGGAGGAGAGAGAGAGTGTATGTTAACTGAGAGGAGGAGAGAGAGAGTATGTTAACTATGAGAGAGAGAGAGTGTATGTTAACTGTTAACTGAGAGGAGGAGAGAGGAGAGTTAAGAGAGTGTATGTTAACTGAGAGGAGAGAGAGAGTGTATGTTAACTGAGAGGAGGAGAGAGAGAGAGTATGTTAACTGAGAGGACTGAGAGGAGAGAGAGAGTGTATGTTAACTGAGAGGAGGAGAGAGAGTGTATGTTAACTGAGAGGAGAGAGAGAGAGTATGTTAACTGAGAGGAGAGAGAGAGAGAGTGTATGTTAACTGAGAGGAGAGAGAGAGAGAGAGAGTAGTATGCTAACTGAGAGGAGAGAGAGAGAGAGTGCTAACTGAGTTAACTGGAGGAGAGAGAGAGAGTATGTTAACTGAGAGGAGGAGAGAGAGAGTGTATGTTAACTGAGAGGATGGAGAGAGAGAGTATGTTAACTGAGAGAGGAGAGAGAGTGTATGTTAACTGAGAGGAGAGAGAGAGAGAGTATGTTAACTGAGAGGAGAGAGAGAGTGTATGTTAACTGAGAGGAGAGAGAGAGAGTGTATGTTAACTGAGAGGAGAGAGAGAGAGTTAAGAGTATGTTAACTGAGAGGAGAGAGAGAGAGTGTATGTTAACTGAGAGGAGAGAGAGTGTATGTTAACTGAGAGGATGAGAGAGAGATGTTAACTGAGAGGAGAGAGAGTGTATGTTAACTGAGAGGATGAGAGAGAGAGTGTTAACTGAGAGGAGAGAGAGTGTATGTTAACTGAGAGGAGGAGAGAGAGTGTATGTTAACTGAGATGAGAGAGAGTGTATGTTAACTGAGAGGAGGAGAGAGAGAGGGTTAACTGAGAGGAGGAGAGAGCGTGAAAGAAAGTGAGTCTCCATGCTCTATTGAATAGACGTTGTCTTTACTGAGAGAGGGAAGGAGTGTGTTAAAAGTGGAGCAGAGGAAGTGAAAGAGGGAGTGTGAGTGCCAGACAACTCTAACCTCTCTCAGCTCTTCATAAAAATGACTTGAGAGGACCTGCCTTAGTGAACTGTGAACCTAAGCTTGTCTTAATATTCACACAGCATAAGCACCTGGTTAACAGTGACAGAGGGCTGAGACAAACAGAACAGGAATGGATAGGGATGCTGAAACTACATAGACAGTGGACAATGTATAGAATCTGTACTTACTGGTTATTATCACAATGCACTATGGGATTTTAGACTTCATAGTCTGAGTTGAAAGGTATTGACTATAAATAAGAGACTGCATCTCAATAGTCAGGAATGGCTTCCTTTCCTCCACTCCTCTGCTCTTATCTTCATAATCACAAACTGAAATAACATAACAGGTAAAAGTGATATGGAAAGGAAAGTGAAATCCAATCTTTCACATATGAATGACCATGATGGAGGAGACTGTAAATTGAAACACATCCTAACTCCCTGCTATACTGACTGAGAGTGAGAATGCAGTAAGAAGCTGTTTACATGTATTGAGACACATCCTAACTCCCTGCTATACTGACTGACTCTTCCTTGGTGAGAATGCAGTAAGAAGCTGTTTACATGATTGAGACACATCCTAACTCCCTGCTATACTGACTGACTCTTCCTTGGTAGCTGTTTTACATGTATTGAGACACATCCTAACTCCCTGCTATACTGACTGACTCTTCCTTGGTGAGAATGCAGTAAGAAGCTGTTTACATGTATTGAGACACATCCTAACTCCCTGCTATACTGACTGACTCTTCCTTGGTGAGAAGCAGTAGAGAAGCTGTTTACATGTATTGAGACTCTTCCTTGTGAGAATGCAGTAAGAAGCTGTTTACATGTAGACACATACCCCTGCTGACTGACTCTTCCTTGGTGAGACTGACTGATGTTCCTGGTGAGAATTAACTGAGACTCCCTGCTATACTGGACTCTTCCTTGGTGAGAATGCAGTAAGAAGCTGTTTACATGTATTGAGACACATCCTAACTCCCTGCTATACTGACTGACTCTTCCTTGGTGAGAATGCAGTAAGAAGCTGTTTACATGTATTGAGACACATCCTAACTCCCTGCTATACTGACTGACTCTTCCTTGGTGAGAATGCAGTAAGAAGCTGTTTACATGTATTGAGACACATCCTAACTCCCTGCTATACTGACTGACTCTTCCTTGGTGAGAATGCAGAGAAGCTGTTTACATGTATTGAGACACATCCTAACATGCTATACTAACTCTTCCTGAGCTAAGAAGCTGTTTACATGTATTGAGACACATCCTAACTCCCTGCTGACTCTTCCTTGGTGAGAATGCAGTAAGAAGCTGTTTACATGTATTGAGAGGAGCTATACTGACTGACTCTTCCTTGGTGAGAATGCAGTAAGAAGCTGTTTACATGTATTGAGACACATCCTAACTCCCTGCTATACTGACTGACTCTTCCTTGGTGAGAATGCAGAGAAGCTGTTTACATGTATTTCCTAACTCCCTGCTATACTGACTGACTTGGTGAGAATGCAGTAAGAAGCTGTTTACATGTATTGAGACACATCCTAACTCCCTGATACTGACTGACTGTTCCTTGGTGAGGAATGCAGAGAGAGCTGTTTACATGAGAGGACACATCCTAACTCCCTGCTATACTGAGACTCTTCCTTGGTGAGAATGCAGTAAGAAGCTGTTTACATGTATTGAGACACATCCTAACTCCCTTGACTCTTCCTTGGTGAGAATGCAGTAAGAAGCTGTTTACATGTATTGAGACACATCCTAACTCCCTGCTATACTGACTGACTCTTCCTTGGTGAGAATGCAGTAAGAAGCTGTTTACATGTATTGAGACACATCCTAACTCCCTGCTATACTGACTGACTCTTCCTTGGTGAGAATGCAGTAAGAAGCTGTTTACATGTATTGAGACACATCCTAACTCCCTGCTAACTGACTGAGTGAGAATGCAGTAAGAAGCTGTTTACATGTATTGAGACACATCCTAACTCCCTGCTATACTGACTGACTCTTCCTTGGTGAGAATGCAGTAAGAAGCTGTTTACATGTATTGAGACACATCCTAACTCCCTGCTATACTGACTGACTCTTCCTTGGTGAGAAGCAGTAAGAAGCTGTTTACATGTATTGAGACACATCCTAACTCCCTGCTATACTGACTGACTCTTCCTTGGTGAGAATGCAGTAAGAAGCTGTTTACATGTATTGAGACACATCCTAACTCCCTGCTATACTGACTGACTCTTCCTTGACTGTGAGAATGCAGTAAGAAGCTGTTTACATGTATTGAGACACATCCTAACTCCCTGCTATACTGACTGACTCTTCCTTGGTGAGAATGCAGTAAGAAGCTGTTTACATGTATTGAGACACATCCTAACTCCTGCTATTGAGAATGCAGAGAAGCTGTTTACATGTATTGAGACACATCCTAACTCCCTGCTATACTGACTGACTCTTCCTGAGAATGCAGTAAGAAGCTGTTTGAGAACATGTATTGAGACACATCCTAACTCCCTGCTATACTGACTGACTCTTCCTTGGTGAGAATGCAGTAAGAAGCTGTTTACATGTATTGAGACACATCCTAACTCCCTGCTATACTGACTGACTCTTCCTTGGTGAGAATGCAGTAAGATTGAGCTGTTTACATGTATTGAGACACATCCTAACTCCCTGCTATACTGACTGACTCTTCCTTGGTGAGAATGCAGTAAGAAGCTGTTTACATGTATGCAGAGACACATCCTAACTCCCTGCTATACTGACTGACTCTTCCTGGTGAGAATGAGAAAGTACTGACTGACTCTTCCTTGGTGAGAAGCTGTTTACATGTATTGAGACACATCCTAACTCCCTGCTATACTGACTGACTCTTCCTTGGTGAGAATGCAGCTGTTTACAGTAAGCTGTTGACTGACTCTTCCTTGGTGAGAATGCAGTAAGAAGCTGTTTACATGTATTGAGACACATCCTAACTCCCTGCTATACTGACTGACTCTTCCTGGTGAGAATGCAGTGATGTATTGAGACACATCCTAACTCCCTGCTAACTGACTGACTCTTCCTTGGTGAGAACAGTAAGAAGCTGTTTGATGTATTGAGACACATCCTAACTCCCTGCTATACTGACTGACCTCTTCCTTCATGAGAATGCAGTAAGAAGCTGTTTACATGTATTGAGACACATCCTAACTCCCTGCTATACTGACTGACTCTTCCTTGGTGAGAATGCAGTAAGAAGCTGTTTACATGTATTGAGACACAACCTAACTCCCTGCTATACTGACTGACTCTTCCTTGGTGAGAATGCAGTAAGAAGCTGTTTACATGTATTAATGCAGTAAGAAGCACATGTATTGAGACACATCCTAACTCCCTGCTATACTGACTGACTCTTCCTTGGTGAGAATGCAGTAAGAAGCTGTTTACATGTATTGAGACACATCCTAACTCCCTGCTATACTGACTGACTCTTCCTTGGTGAGAATGCAGTAAGAAGCTGCTGTTACATGTATTGAGACACATCCTAACTCCCTGCTATACTGACTGACTCTTCCTTGGTGAGAATGCAGTAAGAAGCTGTTTACATGTATTGAGACACATCCTAACTCCCTGCTATACTGACTGACTCTTCCTTGGTGAGAATGCAGTAAGAAGCTGTTTACATGTATTGAGACACACTCCCCTAACTCCCTGTTTACATGTATTGAGACACATCCTAACTCCCTGCTGACTGACTCTTCCTTGGTGAGAATGCAGTAAGAAGCTGTTTACATGTATTGAGACACATCCTAACTCCCTGCTATACTGACTGACTCTTCCTTGGTGAGAATGCAGTAAGAAGCTGTTTACATGTATTGAGACACATCCTAACTCCCTGCTATACTGACTGACTCTTCCTTGGTGAGAATGCAGTAAGAAGCTGTTTACATGTATTGAGACACATCCTAACTCCCTGCTATACTGACTGACTCTTCCTTGGTGAGAATGCAGTAAGAAGCTGTTTACATGTATTGAGACACATCCTAACTCCCTGCTATACTGACTGACTCTTCCTTGGTGAGAATGCAGTAAGAAGCTGTTTACATGTATTGAGACACATCCTAACTCCCTGCTATACTGACTGACTCTTCCTTGGTGAGAATGCAGTAAGAAGCTGTTTACATGTATTGAGACACATCCTAACTCCCTGCTATACTGACTGACTCTTCCTTGGTGAGAATGCAGTAAGAAGCTGTTTACATGTATTGAGACACATCCTAACTCCCTGCTATACTGACTGACTCTTCCTTGGTGAGAATGCAGTGAAGAAGCTGTTTACATGTATTGAGACACATCCTAACTCCCTGCTATACTGACTGACTCTTCCTTGGTGAGAATGCAGTAAGAAGCTGTTTACATGTATTGAGACACATCCTAACTCCCTGCTATACTGACTGACTCTTCCTTGGTGAGAATGCAGTAAGAAGCTGTTTACATGTATTGAGACACATCCTAACTCCCTGCTATACTGACTGACTCTTCCTTGGTGAGAATGCAGTAAGAAGCTGTTTACATGTATTGAGACACATCCTAACTCCCTGCTATACTGACTGACTCTTCCTTGGTGAGAATGCAGTAAGAAGCTGTTTACATGTATTGAGACACATCCTAACTCCCTGCTATACTGACTGACTCTTCCTTGGTGAGAATGCAGTAAGAAGCTGTTTACATGTATTGAGACACATCCTAACTCCCTGCTATACTGACTGACTCTTCCTTGGTGAGAATGCAGTAAGAAGCTGTTTACATGTATTGAGACACATCCTAACTCCCTGCTATACTGACTGACTCTTCCTTGGTGAGAATGCAGTAAGAAGCTGTTTACATGTATTGAGACACATCCTAACTCCCTGCTATACTGACTGACTGACTGACTCTTCCTTGGTGAGAATGCAGTAAGAAGCTGTTTACATGTATTGAGACACATCCTAACTCCCTGCTATACTGACTGACTCTTCCTTGGTGAGAATGCAGTAAGAAGCTGTTTACATGTATTGAGACACATCCTAACTCCCTGCTATACTGACTGACTCTTCCTTGGTGAGAATGCAGTAAGAAGCTGTTTACATGTATTGAGACACAGCCTTTAACTCCCTCAAGACTCTCCCCTGGGAAGAATTCAGGAGATAGGGATTCCCTCCCACAAGTTGTCCCTCAGCTAAACTTTGCTCCTGCAGAAGTGCTTTGTGCTGCCCAAGACACTCCTACTATCTATTTCCCCTGCTCACTGGAATGTGCTTCACTAGTTGAATGCTAATGTCTCTCTGAGTGTGAGGGCAGTCCAAGTCAGGGCTATGGTTCATATCACATGGATGACAGTCTAGTTCCAGCATTCAGAGTTCCTTTCTGGAGCCTGGGGGGTTTTATACAGGCATTTTCACCCTTGAAGGGTATTGCCTGCATATACAAACGCAAGTATGCCTACATGTACACACAAACACACACATTATGTTCTTCTACCCTCGTGGGGACCTAAAATCATTTGTATTCAAAATCCTATTTTTCCTAACCCTTACCATAACCCTAACCTGTAACACTAATACTAAACCTAACTCCAAACCCTTAACCTAACCCTAACCTGTAACACTAACACTAAACCTAACTCCAAACCCTTAACCTAACCCTAACCTGTAACACTAACACTAAACCTAACTCCAAACCCTTAACCTAACCTGTAACACGAACCCTAAACCTAACTCCGAAATTTTAGCCTAACCCTAACCTGTAACACTAACCCTAAACCTAACTCCGAACCCTTAACCTAACCCTAACCTGTAACACTAACCCTAAACCTAACTCCGAACCCTTACCTAACCCTAACCTATAACACTAACCCTAAACCTAACTCCGAACCCTTAACCTAACCCTAACCTATAACTCTGAACCCTTATCCTAACTCCGAACCCTTAACCTAACTCCGAACCCTTAACCTAACCCTAACCTGTAACACTAACCCTAAACCTATCTCTGAACCCTTAACCTAACCCTAAACCTAACTCCGAACCCTTAACCTAACCCTAACCTGTAACACTAACCCTAAACCCATCTCCGAACCCTTAACCTAACCCTAACCTGTAACACTAACCCTAAACCTATAACTCTGAACCCTTATCCTAACTCCGAACCCTTAACCTAACCCTAACCTGTAACACTAACCCTAAACCTATCTCTGAACCCTTAACCTAACCCTAAACCTAACTCCGAACCCTTAACCTAACCCTAACCTGTAACACTAACCCTAAACCCATCTCCAAAGCCTTAACCTAACCCTAACCTGTAACACTAACCCTAAACCTAACTCCGAACCCTTAACCTAACCCTAACCTGTAACACTAACCCTTAACCTAACCCTAACCTGTAACACTAACACTATCTCCGAACCCTTAACCTAACCCTAAACCTAAACCTAACTCCGAACCCTTAACCTAACCCTAACCTGTAACACTAAACCTAACTCTGAACCCTTAACCTAACCCTAACCTGTAACACTAACCCTAAACCTAACTCCGAACCCTTAACCTAACCCTAAACCTAACTCCGAACCCTTAACCTAACCCTAACCTGTAACACTAAACCTAAACCTAACTCTGAACCCTTAACCTAACCCTAACCTGTAACACTAAACCTAAATCTAACTCTGAACCCTTAACCTAACCCTAACCTGTAACACTAACCCTAAACCTAACTCTGAACCCTTAACCTAACCCTAACCTGTAACACTAAACCTAAATCTAACTCTGAACCCTTAACCTAACCCTAACCTGTAACACTAACCCTAAACCTAACTCCGAACCCTTAACCTAACCCCTAAGCTGTAACACTAACCCTAAACCTAACTCCGAACCCTAACCTAACCCTAACCTAACCCTAACCTGTAACACTAACCCTAAACCTAACTCCGAACCCTTAACCTAACCCTAACCTGTAACACTAACCCTAAACCTAACTCCGAACCCTTAACCTAACCCTAACCTGTAACACTAAACCTAACTCCGAACCCTTAACCTAACCCTAACCTGTAACACTAACCCTAAACCTAACTCCGAACCCTTAACCTAACCCTAACCTGTAACACTAACCCTAAACCTAACTCTGAACCTAACCCCTAAGCTTAAATAACCTTTGTCCCCACAAGGTAGAATTTTCCTTGTTTTATTATCCTTGTGGGAACTTTTGGGGATATTTGTCTTGCTCATTCACCCTCTGAATGACACACATACACAATCCATGTCGAATTGTCTCAAGGCTTAAAAATCCGTCTTCTCCTCTTCATCTACACTGATTGAAGTGGATTTAACAAGTGACATCAATAAGGGATCATAGCTATTTCACCTGGTCAGTCTGTGTCATGGAAAGAGCAGGTGTTCATAATGTTTTGTACACTCAGTGTATACAGGCATGTCTATACACATATGCCTGCATATACAAACACAGGCATACACATAAACAATGACACCGTAAACAAACAGACAGAGACAGATGGCAGACACATTCAATTAATTTCAACAGATACAGTATAATATACAGATTTAACCCACAGTTTGCTGTTTGCGGGTGGATAGCTCAATATATCAAGAGAGACCAGGTACTGTAACTCAATATATCAAGAGAGACCAGGTACTGTAGCTCAATATATCAAGAGAGACCAGGTACTATTATTCAATATATCAAGAGAGACCAGGTACTATAATTCAATATATCAAGAGAGACCAGGTACTATAATTCAATATATCAAGAGAGACCAGGTACTGTAGCTCAATATGTCAAGAGAGACCAGGTACTGTAGCTCAATTTGTCAAGAGAGACCAGGTATTACTACTCAATATGTCAAGAGAGACCAGGTACTACTACTCAGTATGTCCAGAGAGACCAGGTACTGTAGTTCAATATGTCAAGAGAGACCAGGTACAGTAGCTCAATATATCAAGAGAGACCAGGTACTACTACTCAATATGTCAAGAGAGACCAGGTACTATAACTCAATATGTCAAGAGAGACCAGGTACTGTAGCTCTATGTCCAGAGAGACCAGGTACTACTTCTCAATATGTCGAAGAGAGACCAGGTACTGTAGGTCAATATGTCAAGAGAGTCCAGGAAGTGTAGCTCAATATGTCAAAAGAGACCAGGTACTGTAGCTCAATGTGTCAAGAGAGACCAGGTACTACTACTCAGTATGTCCAGAGAGACCAGGTACTGTAGTTCAATATGTCAAGAGAGACCAGGTACAGTAGCTCAATATGTCAAGAGAGACTAGGTACTGTAGCTCAATATGTCAAGAGAGACCAGGTACTGTAGTTCAATATGTCAAGAGAGACCAGGTACTGTAGCTCAATATGTCAAGAGAGACCAGGTACTGTAGCTCAATATGTCAAGAGAGACCAGGTACTATAATTCAATATATCAAGAGAGACCAGGTACTACTACTCAATATGTCAAGAGAGACCAGGTACTATAACTCAATATGTCCAGAGAGACCAGGTACTGTAGCTAAATGTGTCAAGAGAGACCAGGTACTTTAACTCAATTTGTCAAGAGAGACCAGGTATTACTACTCAATATGTCAAGAGAGACCAGGTACTACTACTCAGTATGTCCAGAGAGACCAGGTACTGTAGTTCAATATGTCAAGAGAGACCAGGTACTACTACTCAATATTTCAAGAGAGACCAGGTACTACTACTCAGTATGTCCAGATAGACCAGGTACTGTAGCTCAATATGTCAAGAGAGACCAGGTACTGTAGCTCAATATGCCAAGAAAGACCAGGTACTGTAGCTCAATATGCCAAGAGAGACCAGGTACTGTAGCTCAATATGCCAAGAAAGACCAGGTACTGTAGCTCAATGTGTCAAGAGAGACTAGGTACTGTAGCTCAATGTGTCAAGAGAGACTAGGTATTGTAGCAAATGGCATGCAGACATCTTGTAAACGTCTAGTTTACCACAGATGATTAATTCATAATGTTAGCCTTATCCATCTGGCAAGTAACAAGTTACAGGTGTCTGCTTGCAATGTGTTTTATTACCCAACTCCAGAAAGGATAGCCCTCCCTACACCATAGGGTTTAGTCTATAGATACAGTCACAGTTTCCTTGTTCTATTATGGTCTAACAAGGCACAGCTCAATTTAGTTTAATCCACTTTATTTATCTCCAAGGGGTAGATATTAGTGTGCAGATCACGTTCAATAACATGATACATCACCAACTTTCCTCAACATGCACTGAATGTTAGTTTAGCCTGTTGAAATGTGGCACTTTAGTTATGCACGGACTCTGTGTATTTAAATGGCTAAGTGGTCATGTTGTTTGGACATGTTTGAATCAGTAACAGGAGAGGAGCTGGCGTTGTCAGACCGGCCCGTGTCTGTTGGACTGGACTGACACCTGGGAAAAAGATGTTGGGGAAGGCGAGGTCAGTACAGGTGCATCAAAGCAGGGACCGAGAGACTGAAAAACAGATTCCATCTCAAGGCCATCAGACTGTTAAATAGCCATCACTAGCCGGCTACCACCTGGTTACTCAACCCTGCAGCTTAGAGGCTGCTGCCCTAAACTTTTAGATTGATGTGAATTGTTAGATACTACTGCACTGTTGGAGCTAGGAACACAAGCATTTCATTACACCCACAATAACATAACATCTGTTAAATATGTGTATGTAACCAATGACATTTTATTTTGTTTGAGAGAGATGGGTGGAGAGATGGGTGGGGGAAGGGGGAGAGAGAGACACCAAGAGAAAGGGAGAGAGAGAGAGAGAAGCTGTCTCAGAGGACAAAGCCTAAACCCCACATCAGAACTGCTCTGACTCACTGCACTGGATGTTCCATATTTCCTTTGAGCCAGGGTCAGGGGTCAACTGGCTGCTCATTCCACTGACTGTTTTTACTGGCTACTGATCTGGGCTGTCTGCTGGAAAAAGACATCCTCAATAATAGGCCTGTAAACCTTTAAACATCATTACGCATAATGGAGGGAGGAAGGTGAGGGTGGGGTCTGTGTGTATGTACTCCTTATTTCATCTCTCGCCAGCCTCCCAGGCCAGCCTCCAGGCCAGCCTCCAGGCCAGCCTCCAGGGCAGGGTGTAATACTATATATTGTTCTGTTTATCTGTCTATCTGTCTGTTTCTTCCCATCAGTAGTGCTGAATGAGACCCGTGCTTGTTTTCAGAAGTCACTTCTCCATTGCTGTTATTGAACTCCTTCTCTTTTGACCACCACCTTCTGTCAAAACTCAAGGCTCTGTCCCAAATGGCACCTTATTCTCTGTATAGTGTACTAATTTTGACCAGAACCCTATGGGCCCTGGACAAAGTAGTACACTACTGGTATGGGGGTGCCATTTGGGACGCAGCCCTACTCCGGCACCCTGGCACCCAGTGATGAGGGTCTGGATACACATTACAGTTATTACTAGCAGACATGAATCACTGCCCAGGATCACTGTTACACTGAATCAATTGGATCCAGAGAGAGAGCGCTTCACCCCAGCTGGCATGGAGAAGCAGCTGGAGGGAAATGCATGGGATTGAGAGTGTGCGGTGGAGAGTGCCAGAGAGAGAGAGAGAGAGAGAGAGAGAGAGAGAGTATGCAAGAGAGAGAGCCAGAGAGCGTGAGATCAAGAGAGACAGAGAGCGAGAGAGAGAGTGTGTGAGAGAGCTCTCCCAGCCAATACCGTGGCTGCAGAACCAGCTGGGTGGTTTCAGTGAAACAGAAGAGGAAGAAGACACTTAGCAACAGAGAACAACACACTCATACTGAAAGTTAATCAGACTACTGTGGACTGTATAGGCAAATCACTATCCTCCAGAACCCCCTCCTTTAGTTACACACATGGCGTTGGATTTTCATTTGCTTGGAATAAGATAGTTTGCTGACTGTAATACTTTTGCTCATAGTCCCATACAGGAAGTACACTAAGAAGGCCACTGTGTGTGGACTTCATAAACACATGTTCAAGTTAAAACCCCCTGCTTCACTTCCTTTTTATACAGTAGTTTAGTTTGTAGACTCTAATAGTTTGTTGAATATGATGATTTATTTACATACTAAAACAACATCATTTAGGGCATTCAAACTCAACTCTGGACCTGGAAGCCAGTTCCACAGCACCTTTTCATTGTTCCCCTCTAACCATGTAGTGATTTAGACCTGGGACGCCAGGTGTGTGGAATGAATTATCAGGTACAAGTGAAAAGCATCAGGCCCCGGACCTCGTAGAGGGAGAGTTAAATAGCCCTGCTATAGGGGATGGAGCACACAGGCACATCTTTAGTCTGTACTAAGATCCCCTCACTGTGTTTCCTTTTCGAGGTTGTGGACTGGAACAGTTTGATATGACTATTTGATCACAGCCCCATACCAAGTAGACTGAAATAGAGCACAGTGGAGTGAGGGTGTGGACCCTATATCCATATCTCCATTCTTCCCATCAACAACACCATCATTGGATCACTTCCCCTTTTTAAAGTTTGTGGGTGTGATATTGTGCTGTTGAAGGGGATAGTGGGCTATGGAAGGAGATAGTGGGCTATGGAAGGAAATAGTGGGCTATGGAAGGTGATATTGTGCTGTTGAAGGGGATAGTGGGCTATGGAAGGAGATAGTGGGCTATGGAAGGAGATAGTGGGCTATGGAAGGAGATATTGAGCTGTTGAAGGGGATAGTGTGCTATGGAAGGTGATAGTGGGCTACGGAAGGTGATAGTGGGCTATGGAAGGGGATAGTGTGCTACGGAAGGTGATAGTGGGCTATGGAAGGTGATAGTGGGCTATGGAAGGTGATAGTGGGCTACGGAAGGTGATAGTGGGCTATGGAAGGGGATAGTGTGCTACGGAAGGTGATAGTGTGCTATGGAAGGTGATAGTGTGCTACGGAAGGTGATAGTGGGCGGAAGGTGATAGTGGAAGGAAGGGATATGTGCTGTTGAAGGTGATAGTGCTTGAAGGTGATAGTGTGCTACGGAAGGTGATAGTGGGCTATGGAAGGTGATATTGTGCTGTTGAAGGTGATAGTGGGCTATGGAAGGTGATAGTGGAATATGGAAGGTGATAGTGGGCTATGGAAGGTGATAGTGGGCTATGGAAGGTGATAGTGGGCTATGGAAGGTGATATTGTGCTGTTGAAGGTGATAGTGGGCTATGGAAGGTGATAGTGGGCTATGGAAGGTGATAGTGGGCTATGGAAGGTGATAGTGGGCTATGGAAGGTGATAGTGGGCTATGGAAGGTGATAGTGGGCTGTTGAAGGTGATAGTGGGCTATGGAAGGTGATAGTGGGCTATGGAAGGTGATAGTGGGCTATGGAAGGTGATAGTGGAATATGGAAGGTGATAGTGGGCTACGGAAGGTGATAGTGGGCTATGGAAGGTGATAGTGGGCTATGGAAGGTGATAGTGGGCTATGGAAGGTGATAGTGGGCTATGGAAGGTGATAGTGGGCTTGGAAGGTGATAGTGGAATATGGAAGGTGATAGTGGGCTATGGAAGGTGATAGTGGGCTATGGAAGGTGATAGTGGGCTATGGAAGGTGATATTGTGCTGTTGAAGGTGATAGTGGGCTATGGAAGGTGATAGTGGGCTATTGAAGGTGATAGTGGGCTATGGAAGGTGATATAGTGGGCTATGGAAGGTGATAGTGGGCTATGGAAGGTGATAGTGGGCTATGGAAGGTGATAGTGGGCTGTTGAAGGTGATAGTGGGCTATGGAAGGTGATAGTGGGCTATGGAAGGTGATAGTGGGCTATGGAAGGTGATAGTGGGCTATGGAAGGTGATATTGTGCTGTTGAAGGTGATAGTGGGCTATGGAAGGTGATAGTGGGCTATGGAAGGTGATAGTGGGCTATGGAAGGTGATAGTGGGCTATGGAAGGTGATAGTGGGCTATGGAAGGTGATAGTGGGCTATGGAAGGTGATAGTGGGCTATGGAAGGTGATAGTGGGCTATGGAAGGTGATAGTGGGCTATGGAAGGTGATAGTGGGCTATGGAAGGTGATAGTGGGCTATGGAAGGTGATAGTGGGCTATGGAAGGTGATAGTGGGCTATGGAAGGTGATAGTGGGCTATGGAAGGTGATAGTGGGCTATGGAAGGTGATAGTGGGCTATGGAAGGTGATAGTGGGCTATGGAAGGTGATAGTGGGCTATGGAAGGTGATAGTGGGCTATGGAAGGTGATAGTGGGCTATGGAAGGTGATAGTGGGCTATGGAAGGTGATAGTGGGCTATGGAAGGTGATAGTGGGCTATGGAAGGTGATAGTGGGCTATGGAAGGTGATAGTGGGCTATGGAAGGTGATAGTGGGCTATGGAAGGTGATAGTGGGCTATGGAAGGTGATAGTGGGCTATGGAAGGTGATAGTGGGCTATGGAAGGTGATAGTGGGCTATGGAAGGTGATAGTGGGCTATGGAAGGTGATAGTGGGCTATGGAAGGTGATAGTGGGCTATGGAAGGTGATAGTGGGCTATGGAAGGGGATAGTGGGCTATGGAAGGTGATAGTGGGCTATGGAAGGTGATAGTGGGCTATGGAAGGTGATAGTGGGCTATGGAAGGTGATAGTGGGCTATGGAAGGTGATAGTGGGCTATGGAAGGTGATAGTGGGCTATGGAAGGTGATAGTGGGCTATGGAAGGTGATAGTGGGCTATGGAAGGTGATAGTGGGCTATGGAAGGTGATAGTGGGCTATGGAAGGTGATAGTGGGCTATGGAAGGGGATAGTGGGCTATGGAAGGTGATAGTGGGCTATGGAAGGTGATAGTGGGCTATGGAAGGTGATAGTGGGCTGTTGGAAGGTGATAGTGGGCTATGGAAGGTGATAGTGGGCTATGGAAGGTGATAGTGGGCTATGGAAGGTGATAGTGGGCTATGGAAGGGGATAGTGGGCTATGGAAGGGATAGTGGGCTATGGAACTGATAGTGGGCTATAAGGTGATAGTGGGCTATGGAATGATATGGGCTATCAAGGTGATTGGGCTATGGAATTGATAGTGTTCTTCAAGGTGATATCTCTGGAAGGTGATAGTGGGCTATGGAATATAGTGGGCTGTTGAAGGTGATAGTGGGCTAATGTGGAAGGTGATAGATGGGCTATGGAAGGTTATAGTGGGCTATGGAAGGTGATAGTCTATCTGATAGTGGGCTATGGAAGGGGATAGTGGGCTATGGAAGGTGATAGTGGGCTATGGAAGGGGATAGTGGGCTATGGAAGGGGATAGTGGGCTATGGAAGGTGATAGTGGGCTATGGAAGGTGCTCCTATGCAGATAGGGCTATGGAATCTGATAGTGGGCAATCCTGCTGGTTCTTCCTCAGCCCTGGGCATGGAAGGTCTGTCAGCTGACTGTTATGGAAGGGGACACAGGTATAGTGGGCTATGGGATGTGAATGGGTTACTAGGGATACCAGCCAGTCAAAACAGGTTCTTGGGCTCAATCCTTTGGAACTAGGTCTATAAGGGGATTGGGCAATGGAAGGTGATATCTATTTGAATGAAACAGGACATTGGTACAACAGTGGGCTATGGAAGGGGATCCAGGTTAAAAGTGGGCTATGGAAGGGGATAGTGGGCTATGGAAGGGGATAGTGGGCATGGAAGGTGATTTGGGCTATGGAATTAGTGGGCTTTAAGTCATGGAAGGTTGGGCTATGGAAGGTGATAGTGGGCTGGAAGGTTATCCATGGAAGCGATAGTGGGCTATGGAAATTGGGGCTTTCACCTTATGGGCTATGGAAGTGGAACAGCCACTTTACAATAGTGCATCTAGGTCTTTTAAGGTGGGGATGTAAGGTGGTGGGTGGAAGGATTACTTTATCCTATGGGCTAGGTATGATAGTGGGCTTGTGGAAGTGGGATCAGGTTCTCAGGGGCTCCGGAAGGTGGTGGGAGTTTGTTCCACCATTGGGGGGCTGGAAGGTGATAGTGGGCTATGGAAGGTGATAGTGGGCTATGGAAGGTTATAGTGGGCTATGGAAGGTGATAGTGGGCTATGGAAGGGGATAGTGGGCTATGGAAGGGATAGTGGGCTATGGAGGGGACAGTGGGCTATGGAAGGGGAAGTGGGCTAGGAAGGGGATAGTGGGCTCCATGGAAGGTGATAGTGGGCTATGGAAGGTTCCTACATGGAAGGTGATAGTGGGCTCCAGGAACAGTGATTGAAGGTGGGCTTAAAACCTGGGCAGGAGGGTAGCTCTCCAGGAACAGGGTTGGGGTTAAAACCTACAGGAGGGTAGCTCTCCAGGAACAGGGTTGGGGTTAAAAACCTACAGGAGGGTAGCTCTCCAGGAACAGGGTTGGGGTTAAAACCTACAGGAGGGTAGCTCTCCAGGAACAGGGTTGGGTTAAAACCTACAGGAGGGTAGCTGGGCTCCAGGAACAGGGTTGGGGTTAAAACCTACAGGAGGGTAGCTCTCCAGGAACAGGGTTAAAACCTACAGGGGTCTAAAACCTATGGAAGGAGGGTAGCTCTCCAGGAACAGTCTTCTGTTGGAGTTAAAACCTACAGGAGGGTAGCTCTCCAGGAACAGGGTTGGAGTTAAAACCTACAGGACCTGTCTAGCATTAATATTAAGAACAGGGTTGATAAAACCTACAATCCTGCTGGTAGCTCTCCAGGAACAGGGTCAGAGTTAAAACCTACAGGAGGGTAGCTCTCCAGGAACAGGGTTGGGGTTAAAACCTACAGGAGGGTAGCTCTCCAGCAACAGTGTTGGGGTTAAAACCTACAGGAGGGTAAGCTCTCAACCTGTACCTCTCCAGGAACAGGGTTGGAGTTAAAACCTACAGGAGGGTAGCTCTCCATGAACAGGGTTGGAGTTCAAACCTACAGGAGGGTAGCTCTCCTCGAACAGGGTTAGATAAAACCTACAGGAGGGTAGCTCTCCTCGAACAGGGTTGGATAAAACCTACAGGAGGGTAGCTCTCCAGGAACAGGGTTGGAGTTAAAACCTACAGGAGGGTAGCTCTCCAGGAACAGGGTTGGAGTTAAAACCTACAGGAGGGTAGCTCTCCAGGAACAGGTTGGAGTTAAAACCTACAGGAGGGTACCTCTACAGGAACAGGGTTGGAGAGCACTGATATAGAGAAAGACTATATTGCGGTACCATTCTATTGTGTGTTTTGTGACAATGTGTGTGCTTGTGTTCATTTGTGTTTCTTCTGACCTAGTTTCTTCTGATGATCATGAGCGTGAATGTGTGATTGCAGATCGAGAGGCGCATGGAGCTGGTCCGTCTGGTGTCCCACAACGCACACAAGAGACTGGTCACCTGTCTACAGGGTCACATCGGAACGGAGGCAGAAAAGAGACACGTAAGGACAATGTCCTTCTCTACCTCCTTCTCACCCAATATCACCCTCTCCTCTTCTATCTGTCCTTCTCTACCTCCTTCTCATCCAATATTATCACCCTCTCCTCTTCTATCTCTCCTTCTCTACCTCCTTCTCATCCAATATTATCACCCTCTCCTCTTCTATCTGTCCTTCTCTACCTCCTTCTCATCCTCACCTCTCTCTTCTATCTGTCCTTCTCTACCTCCTTCTCATCCAATATTATCACCTCTCTCTTCTATCTGTCCTTCTCTACCTCCTTCTCATCCAATATTATCACCCTCTCCTCTTCTATCTGTCCTTCTCTACCTCCTTCTCACCCAATATTATCACCCTCTCCTCTTCTATCTGTCCTTCTCTACCTCCTTCTCACCCAATATTATCACCCTCTCCTCTTCTATCTCTCCTTCTCTACCTCCTTCTCATCAATATTATCACCCTCTCCTCTTCTATCTGTCCTTCTACCTCCTTCTCATCCAATATTATCACCCTCTCCTCTTCTATCTGTCCTTCTCTACCTCCTTCTCACCCAATATTATCACCCTCTCCTCTTCTATCTGTCCTTCTCTACCCCTTCTCATCCAATATTATCACCCTCTCCTCTTCTATCTGTCCTTCTCTACCTCCTTCTCACCCAATATTATCACCCTCTCCTCTTCTATCTGTCTTTTCTACCTCCTTCTCATCCAATATTATCACCCCTCCTCTTCTATCTGTCCTTCTCTACCTCCTTCTCATCCAATATTATCACCCTCTCCTCTTCTATCTGTCCTTTCTACCTCCTTCTCATCCAATATTATCACCCTCTCCTCTTCTATCTCTCCTTCTCTACCTCCTTCTCACCCAATATTATCACACCTCTCCTCTTCTATCTCTCCTTTTCTACCTCCTTCTCATCCAATATTATCACACCTCTCCTATCTCTCCTTTTCTACCTCCTTCTCATCCAATATTATCACCTCTCCTCTTCTATCTGTCCTTCTCTACCTCCTTCTCACCCAATATTATCACCCTCTCCTCTTCTATCTGTCCTTCTCTACCTCCTTCTCACCCAATATTATCACCCTCTCCTCTTCTATCTGTCCTTCTCTACCTCCTTCTCATCCAATATTATCACCCCTCTCTTCTATCTGTCCTTCTCTACCTCCTTCTCATCCAATATTATCACCCTCTCTTCTATCTGTCCTTCTCTACCTCCTTCTCATCCAATATTATCACCCTCTCTTCTATCTGTCCTTCTCTACCTCCTTCTCATCCAATATTATCACCCTCTCCTCTTCTATCTGTCCTTCTCTACCTCCTTCTCACCCAATATTATCACCCTCTCCTCTTCTATCTGTCCTTCTCTACCTCCTTCTCACCCAATATTATCACCCTCTCCTCTTCTATCTGTCCTTCTCTACCTCCTTCTCATCCAATATTATCACCCTCTCCTCTTCTATCTGTCCTTCTCTACCTCCTTCTCATCCAATATTATCACCCTCTCCTCTTCTATCTGTCCTTCTCTACCTCCTTCTCATCCAATATTATCACCCTCTCCTCTTCTATCTGTCCTTCTCTACCTCCTTCTCATCCAATATTATCACCCTCTCCTCTTCTATCTCTCCTTCTCTACCTCCTTCTCACCCAATATTATCACCCTCTCCTCTTGTATCTCTCCTTCTCTACCTCCTTCTCATCCAATATTATCACCCTCTCCTCTTGTATCTCTCCTTCTCTACCTCTCCTTCTCACCCTCTCCTCTTGTATCTCTCCTTCTCTACCTCTCCTTCTCACCCTCCCCTCTTCTCTCTCCTTCTCACTCTCTCCTTCTCACCCTCTCCTCTTCTATCTCCCCTTCTCTCTCCTTCTCCTTCTCACCCTCTCCCTCTTCTCTCCCTTCTCTCTCTCCTTCTCACCCCCCCCTCCCCTCTTCTCTCTCCTTCTCACCCTCTCCTCTTGTATCTCTCCTTCTCTACCTCTCCTTCTCACCCTCTCCTCTTGTATCTCTCCTTCTCTACCTCTCCTTCTCACCCTCTCCTCTTCTATCTTTCCTTCTTTACCTCTCCTCTTCTATCTTTCCTCTCCTCTCCTCTTGTATCTCTCCTTTCACCCTCTCCTCTTCTCTCTCCTTCGTTACCTCTCCTTCTCCCCTCTCCTCTTCTTTCTCCTTCTCTATCTGTCCTTCTCTACCTCCTTCTCATCCAATATTATCACCCTCTCTCTTCTATCTGTCCTTCTCTACCTCCTTCTCATCCAATATTATCACCCTCTCCTCTTCTATCTGTCCTTCTCTACCTCCTTCTCACCCAATATTATCACCCTCTCCTCTTCTATCTGTCCTTCTCTACCTCCTTCTCATCCAATATTATCACCCTCTCCTCTTCTATCTGTCCTTCTCTACCTCCTTCTCATCCAATATTATCACACTCTCCTCTTCTATCTGTCCTTCTCTACCTCCTTCTCATCCAATATTATCACCCTCTCCTCTTCTCTCTCCTTCTCTACTGCCTTCTCATCCAATATTATCACACCTCTCCTCTTCTCTCTCCTTCTCTACCTCCTTCTCACCCAATATTATCACCCTCTCATCTTCTATCTCTCCTTCTCTACCTCCTTCTCACCCAATATTATCACACCTCTCCTCTTCTATCTCTCATTTTCTACCTCCTTCTCATCCAATATTATCACACCTCTCCTATCTCTCCTTTTCTACCTCCTTCTCATCCAATATTATCACCCTCTCCTCTTCTATCTGTCCTTCTCTACCTCCTTCTCACCCAATATTATCACCCTCTCCTCTTCTATCTGTCCTTCTCTACCTCCTTCTCACCCAATATTATCACGCTTTCCTCTTCTATCTGTCCTTCTCTACCTTCTTCTCATCCAATATTATCACCCTCGCCTCTTCTATCTGTCCTTCTCTACCTCCTTCTCATCCAATGTTATCACCCTCTCCTCTTCTATCTCTCCTTCTCTACCTCCTTCTCTCACCCAATATTATCACCCTCTCCTCTTCTATCTCTCCTTCTCTACCTCCTTCTCATCCAATATTATCACCCTCTCCTCTTCTATCTCTCCTTCTCTACCTCCTTCTCACCCAATATTATCACCCTCTCCTCTTCTATCTCTCCTTCTCTACCTCCTTCTCATCAATATTATCACCCTCTCCTCTTCTACCTGTCCTTCTCTACCTCCTTCTCACCCAATATTATCACCCTCTCCTCTTCTATCTCTCCTTCTCTACCTCCCCTTCTCTTCCTCTCTCTCCTTCTCTACCTCCCCTTCTCTTCCTCTCTCTATCTCTCCTTTTCTTCTCTCTCTATCTCTCCTTTTCTTCTCTCTCCTTCTCACCCTCTCCTCTTCTCTCTCCTTCGTTACCTCTCCTTCTCCCTCTCCTCTTCTTTCTCCTTCTCTACCTCTCCTTCTCACCCCTCTCCTCTTCTATCTGTCCTTCTCTACCTCCTTCTCATCCAATATTATCACCCTCTCCTCTTCTATCTGTCCTTCTCTACCTCCTTCTCACCCAATATTATCACCCTCTCCTCTTCTATCTGTCCTTCTCTACCTCCTTCTCATCCAATATTATCACCCCCTCTCCTCTTCTATCTGTCCTTCTCTACCTCCTTCTCATCCAATATTATCACACTCTCCTCTTCTATCTGTCCTTCTCTACCTCCTTCTCATCCAATATTATCACCCTCTCCTCTTCTCTCTCCTTCTCTACTGCCTTCTCATCCAATATTATCACACCTCTCCTCTTCTCTCTCCTTCTCTACCTCCTTCTCACCCAATATTATCACCCTCTCCTCTTCTATCTCTCCTTCTCTACCTCCTTCTCACCCAATATTATCACACCTCTCCTCTTCTATCTCTCCTTTTCTACCTCCTTCTCATCCAATATTATCACACCTCTCCTATCTCTCCATTTCTACCTCCTTCTCATCCAATATTATCACCCTCTCCTCTTCTATCTGTCCTTCTCTACCTCCTTCTCACCCAATATTATCACCCTCTCCTCTTCTATCTCTCCTTCTCTACCTCCTTCTCATCCAATATTATCACACCTCTCCTATCTCTCCTTTTCTACCTCCTTCTCATCCAATATTATCACACCTCTCCTCTTCTATCTCTCCTTCTCTACCTCTCCTTCTACCTCTCCTTCTCACCCCTCCCCTCTTCTCTCTCCTTCTCACTCTCTCCTTCTCCCCTCTCCTCGTCTATCTTTCCTTCTTTACCTCTCCTCTTGTATCTCTCCTTTCTACCTCTCCTTCTCACCCTCCCTCTTCTCTCTCCTTCTCTACCTCTCCTTCTCACCCTCTCCTCTTCTATCTGTCCTTCTCTACCTCCTTCTCACCCAATATTATCACCCTCTCCTCTTCTATCTGTCCTTCTCTACCTCCTTCTCACCCAATATTATCACCCTCTCCTCTTCTATCTCTCCTTCTCTACCTCCTTCTCACCCAATATTATCACCCTCTCCTCTTCTATCTGTCCTTGTTACGAATCCCTTTTGGCCCGACAGTCTAGGGGGGATGGTAATGAGACCCGTAACATAACTCATACAAATTATTATTGTGACAAAGTAAGTGTGAACGAAATAACCACGACAACAGAAATCTACCGTCAAACTCTAGGTTTATTTATAAACACACGGTAATGGGGGGAGCAGGAAAAGGAGCTGAGCTGGACCCAAGGAAAGAAACAATAAGTATTCAAAAACACCCCTAAGCTAGATTAGCCTACTTTAACAACAGCTAACTAACTACCCAAAAATACAGTGGGTGGTCCGCCCAGTTCTAACTAGTGTATTTAACAAAGTTCACCTACGGGTAGTGTATGCCCATGGGCGACTTGTCTTGGTTTCCCCCTTTTCCCACCAGCAAACAAACAAACACCATAACCAAAAACAATACTCACAGGTGATGACAAAGTGCTATGGAGGTGTTTAAACAAAAGAGAGGTTAAGACACAAAGCGAGAGTGAAACACAGAGACCTACAGACATGGCATTTACAGAGAGATTGAGCTAGAGATTGAGCTAGAGATTGAGCTAGAGATTGAGCTAGAGATTGAGCTAGAGATTGCTCTAGAGCAAACAAATGATGGGGTTTTTAAACCATGGGGAAGAAACTGTGATAGGGTAGGAAGTAGGAGGAGGTGTGTCTTCTGATTGATGATTGATTGTTGACTGATTGGGGAGTGATGATTTTCACCTGTGAGGGGAGAAGGAGAGAAAAGAAACACACACACAGGATACACACACACACAGGATAACTGTATCCGTAACACTCCCACCCTTAAAAGAGCAACCCTAGGGGTTGCGACTACAGTATTTCAATGAATACTCACAACCTTGCAAAACATACAGAAATCATTTTCACACACGAGACAAAGCATCTGCCAACACATTATCAGAACCCTTTTTGTGGCGGATCTCCAAATTATAATTTTGTACAATCAGCGCCCAACGCATAAGGCGCTGATTCTGGTTGTACATTGGTGGAGAAAACTAAGGGGTTATGGTCAGTATATACAATCACGGGTAGGGCACTGGAACCAATATATACTTCAAAGTATTGCAGAGCCAACAACAAAGCAAGAGCTTCTTGTTCTATTGTCGCATAGTTTGTTTGACATTTATTAAATTTACGTGAAAAATAACAAACGGGATGATCCACTCCACTCTTGTCCTGCTGCAGTAGAACAGCACCAGCACCTCTGGCACTAGCATCTACCTCAAGTTTGAATGGTTGTTCAAAATCTGGAGCAGCAAGTACAGGTGTACTACATAAGAGTGCTTTCGCAGATTCAAAAGCTCTCTTACAATCAGGGACCACACAAATGGTCTAGCTGGACTAAGCAAATCGGTCAATGGAGCAACTACCGCAGAGAAATTCTTACAGAAGCTACGGTAGTAGCCAACCATCCCAAAAAGCGGTGTAGCTCTCGTCTGGTGGTAGGTGCAGGGAATGCAGTTATAGCCAAGACCTTGGCATCAACAGGGCGCACCTGTCCATGGCCAACCTCTTTACCGAGATAGGTAACAGTAGCCTTCCCAAACTCGCACTTTGCCAAGTTCAGGGTTAGAGAAGCAGCTGCCAACCGTTCACATACTACCCTTAGCGAGTCAACATGATCTGACCACTCAGACGAATAAATCACTAGGTCATCAAGGTATGCACTACAATTAGGAACGCCAGCTAATACGGAGTTAACCAGTCGTTGGAAAGTGGCTGGTGCATTTCGCATCCCAAAAGCCATGACTGAGTACTGTAGGAAGTTGTCTGGGGTCACAAAGGCAGAAATCTCAGAAGCACGTGAAGTTAACGGAACCTGCCAGTAACCTTTTAAGAGGTCTAACTTAGTTACATACTTAGCAGCACCAATAGTGTCGATACAGTCGTCCAGTCGGGGTAACGGGAACGAATCTGGCTTTGTGACAGAATTTACCTTTCGATAATCCGTACATAACCTGGACGTACCATCAGGTTTAGGAACCAAAATGCAAGGAGAACTCCAAGGGCTTGAACTTGGCTTAGCCAGGTCATTCTCCAACAAATATCTCACCTCATCCCTCATTATCTTCCTCTTGGAAGCGTTGATACGATATGGGTGTTGCTTGATAGGTGTAGCATTTCCAACATTAATGTCATGTTCCAACACATTTGTGCGAGTAGGAACGTCATTAAAGAGACATGGAAAACTGTGTAGTAGCCTCACAATATCATTGGCCTGTCCATCCGTTAAATGAACCAGACCGGATTGGATAGACAGCAGCATTTCTGAGTTGGGCAATCTAACACACTGCTGCTGAGTATTGCGCAACTCCAAGCCATCAACATCATCAATAAGACAGTCCACTATCATAGCAGTAGTAGCAGAGGAGACAGCAGTACCTTCCTCTGTTTTTGAACTCTCTAACTGTGTGATGGGTCGGGTGTGGTAAGCTTTCAACATGTTAATGTGACACACACGAGATTGGCGTTGTCTATCAGGAGTTTGAAGCACATAGTCAGTTTCACTTATTTTCTTTTCAATTAAATAAGGACCCGAGAAACGAGCTGACAGTGAAGATCCTGGAACAGGTAATAACACCAGTACTTGGTCACCTGGCTGTAGTGGACGAGAAACAGCCTCTTTATCATAGTGTCTTTTCATGCTCCTCTGTGAGGAAGACAGAGCTTCCTTTGCGAGAGCACAAGCTTGGTGTAGGCGCTCACGAAAGCGACTAACGTAGTCCAACACATTCTCATCTCTGGTACACAACTCTTGGGACAAGAACTGTTCTTTAAGGACTTTCATTGGTCCTCTCACTGTGTGACCAAACACCAGTTCAGCCGGGCTGAAACCTAGGGACTCCTGCACAGTTTCACGAGCAGCAAACAAAACTAGAGGAACTCCCTCATCCCAATCTTTCTCAGATTCCAAACAATATTTACGTAGCATAGACTTCAGTGTCTGATGCCATCTTTCAAGTGCACCCTGAGACTCTGGGTGATAGGCGCTTGACACACGGTGCGTAATTGACAAGGATTTTAACACCTGCCTGAAGAGCTTGGATAGGAAATTGGTTCCTTGATCGCTTTGTACCACCCTAGGTAACCCGAATGTCGTGAAGAATTTTATTAAGGCTTTACTCACTACCGGGGCTGTAATCCTTCTCAGAGGAATGGCCTCGGGGTATCTTGTAGCCATACACATTATCGTTAACAAAAACTGGTTACCCGATTTTGTCTTCGGTAACGGTCCGACACAATCAACCACCACATGCTCGAATGGTTCACCTATGACAGGTATGGGACAAAGAGGAGCGGGAGGAATAACCTGATTTGGTTTTCCTGTTATCTGACATGTGTGGCATGTCCGACAGAACTGAGCCACATCTTGTTTTAAACCCGGCCAAAAGAAATGTCGAAGGATCCGATCATAAGTTTTTGTGATTCCTAAATGACCAGACCACTGGTGATCATGAGCAAGGGATAACACATTTTGTCGAAAGGCTGTAGGAATCACTATTTGGTAAACAGCATTCCAATCTCCATCCGCGTCAACATGGGATTTCCATTTACGCATGAGGAGATTACCATCAATGAAGTAAGCCACGTTCTTCTTCTTCACATCTTCCAATGAGACAACACTAGAAAAACATTTAGCAAGCTTGTTGTCAACCTTTTGGTTAGCAATCAGCTGCTCACGAGTGACTGGTAACTGTATTGCATCAGCAATAAGTTCAACGTTCTTTGCTTCTTTCCTGGGCTGTTTGTCAGAGGTGATCAGCTTCTCAGAGGTATCACACAATCCATCTTCTTGATCAACTTCTTTGAACAGAACAGTGTTTGACAAATCTATCACGTCACCCTCTTGTCGTGCCTGAGCACGAGTGACAGCACAAGCGGGGAACACATGTGGATAACTCTGTGCCAGCTCATTCGAGAGAGAGTGGTCACTTTTATCCAATACTTCCAATACGGGTACTACCTTTCCTCCGGCAATATCGTTACCCATTATAAAGGTCACACCTTTCACTGGCAACATAGGACGTACCCCCACTCTGAATATTCCACTGATTAACTCAGAGTGTACTTTCACAAAGTGCAATGGCACTGGGACAAAACCCATTTCAATACCCTGCACTAACACACTGGAACCACAGTATGTATCGTCAGATAAGGGCAACACATCAGACAATATAAACGACTGCGCCGCACCAGTATCTCTAAGGATTTTAACCGGTCGTTGAGACGCTTCGTCATTCGTTAGGGACCCAAACCCCTCGAAAATGAATGGTTCATAACTGCGGTCGGGGACTGAGACTTTCAAACTACAGTTACCCTGAGGCACCTGTTTTGTTGCAGACCTCACAACCGCATACGAATTAGAGCAACACCTGTTGGTGGCTTGGCACGAAGAGGCATCCCTTGTTTGCGTTTAAGCAGGAAGCAATCATTAATCATATGTCCTACTTTATGACAATAGAAACAGGGACGCTCATTCTTCTGGCGTGCTTGATATACTACTGCTGGCCGACTAGGGCTAAAGGTAGGAAATTCAGTGGCTCTACTCTCAGTTTGAGCCGAAAACACACTCTTGTGCGTCAACACAAACTCGTCTGCCAACACAGACGCTTCTGCCAGGGAGGATACTTTCTGTTCGTTTAGGTAAACTACAATGCGTTCGGGTAAGCAATTTTTAAACTCTTCCAACAAGATTAACTCCCGGAGAGAGTTGAAATCAGTTACCTTACTAGCAGCATGCCATTTATCAAACAGATTTCCCTTGTCTCTAGCAAATTCCACATAAGTCTTACTAGAAGACTTTCTATGAGACCTAAATCTCTGTCGGTATGCCTCAGGCACAAGCTCATAGGCACGAAGAACAGTAGCTTTGACCACTTCATAATTCAAACTGTCCTCCAGAGGTAGCGCTGACAAAACCTCTTGGGCTTTACCAGTTAATTTACACTGAAGTAATAGGCACCATACCTCTTCAGGCCATTTCAATGCTACTGCTATACGCTCAAATACACAAAAATAGGAGTCAACCTCTGACTCTCTGAACAAAGGTACTAAGGCAATCTGCCTACTAATGTCAAACGTGTTTGAGGACACAGCAGGTGAGGACGGCTCACAAACAGGCACAGTAGGACCGGAGGCTAGCCTCGCTGTCTCTGCCTCCAGTTCCATCTGGCGCATTTTGAACTCCAACTGCCTTTGTTCTCTGTCTGCCTCAATTTTACACATCTCCAAATGCCGTTGTTCTCGTTCTTTTCTGCCTCTATTTTACATATCTCCAACTGGAGAGTCTCTCGCCTAATTTGGGCTCTCTCTTCCACCTCCAGTTGGAACTGTGCTAAACGGACATCCCTCCTGGCATCACCATTTGACAGTGGGGAGAGTGGATCAAAACGGGACAATGTGGCTGGTGTTTTAGCCTCTCCCTCATTATCAGACACCAATGGGCTAACAGGAGCAGCAACATCCCCTACAGGGGTAGTAGACTCAGGCAGCGGTAACACAAGCACCTGCTCTTCCAACAATACATTTAATACTAGCCGTTTAACCTCCGCCTTAACTAAACTCTGCGGAATGGATAGTGAATAATGGTCAGCCAAGGTCATTAAATCAGCTCTACGACATTTGTCAAAAACCTCCCACGAAGGGTTATCCATAAAGGATTTCAAATCAAAAGTAGTCATTTTACACTACTTCACAAGTGCCAAAGAAAATAGCAAACACTAATGCTACTTCAGCTATGACGCTCAACACTGAACTATACCACTACAACAATCTACATGAGCGGCATGGGTGTCAGTTATGACAGATCCCGGACGAGCCCCCACTTATGTTACGAATCCCTTTTGGCCCGACAGTCTAGGGGGGATGGTAATGAGACCCGTAACATAACTCATGCAAATTATTATTGTGACAAAGTAAGTGTGAACGAAATAACCACGACAACAGAAATCTACCGTCAAACTCTAGGTTTATTTATAAACACACGGTAATGGGGGGAGCAGGAAAAGGGGCTGAGCTGGACCCAAGGAAAGAAACAATAAGTATTCAAAAACACCCCTAACCTAGACTAGCCTACTTTAACAACAGCTAACTAACTACCCAAAAATACAGTGGGTGGTCCGCCCAGTTCTAACTAGTGTATTTAACAAAGTTCACCTACGGGTAGTGTATGCCCATGGGCGACTTGTCTTGGTTTCCCCCTTTTCCCACCAGCAAACAAACAAACACCATAACCAAAAACAATACTCACAGGTGATGACAAAGTGCTATGGAGGTGTTTAAACAAAAGAGAGGTTAAGACACAAAGCGAGAGTGAAACACAGAGACCTACAGACATGGCATTTACAGAGAGATTGAGCTAGAGATTGAGCTAGAGATTGAGCTAGAGATTGCTCTAGAGCAAACAAATGATGGGGTTTTTAAACCATGGGGAAGAAACTGTGATAGGGTAGGAAGTAGGAGGAGGTGTGTCTTCTGATTGATGACTGATTGTTGACTGATTGGGGAGTGATGATTTTCACCTGTGAGGGGAGAAGGAGAGAAAAGAAACACACACACAGGATACACACACACACAGGATAACTGTATCCGTAACAGTCCTTCTCTACCTCCTTCTCACCCAATATTATCACCCTCTCCTCTTCTATCTGTCCTTCTCTACCTCCTTCTCACCCAATATTATCACACTCTCCTCTTCTATCTGTCCTTCTCTACCTCCTTCTCACCCAATATTATCACACCCTCTCCTCTTCTATCTCTCCTTCTCTACCTCCTTCTCATCCAATATTATCACCCTCTCCTCTTCTATCTCTCCTTCTCTACCTCCTTCTCATCCAATATTATCACCCCTCTCTTCTATCTGTCCTTCTCTACCTCCTTCTCACCTCCTTCTCCCAATATTATCACCCTCCTCTTCTATCTGTCCTTCTCTACCTCCTTCTCATCCAATATTATCACCCTCTCCTCTTCTATCTGTCCTTCTCTACCTCCTTCTCACCCAATATTATCACACCTCTCCTCTTCTATCTGTCCTTCTCTACCTCCTTCTCATCCAATATTATCACCCTCTCCTCTTCTATCTGTCCTTCTCTACCTCCTTCTCATCCAATATTATCACCCTCTCCTCTTCTATCTGTCCTTCTCTACCTCCTTCTCATCCAATATTATCACCCTCTCCTCTTCTATCTGTCCTTCTCTACCTCCTTCTCTCCCAATATTATCACCCTCTCCTCTTCTATCTGTCCTTCTCTACCCTCTCCTCTTCTATCTGTCCTTCTCTCATCCAATATTATCACCCTCTCCTCTTCTATCTGTCCTTCTCTACCTCCTTCTCATCCAATATTATCACCTCCTTCTCATCCTCACCCTCTTCTATCTGTCCTTCTCTACCTCCTTCTCATCCAATATTATCACCTCTTCCCTCTCCTCTTCTATCTGTCCTCTACCTCCTTCTCATCCTATCACCCTCTCCTCTTCTATCCTCCCCTCCTCATCCAATATTATCACCCTCTCCTCTTCTATCTGTCCTTCTCTACCTCCTTCTCATCCAATATTATCACCCTCTCCTCTTCTATCTGTCCTTCTCTACCTCCTTCTCACCCAATATTATCACCCTCTCCTCTTCTATCTCTCCTTCTCTACCTCCTTCTCACCCAATATTATCACCCTCTCCTCTTCTATCTGTCCTTCTCTACCTCCTTCTCATCCAATATTATCACCCTCTCTCTTCTATCTGTCCTTCTCTACCTCCTTCTCATCCAATATTATCACCCTCTCTCTTCTATCTCCTTCTCTACCTCCTTCTCATCCAATCACCCTCTCCTCTTATTATCACCCTACCTCTTCTATCTGTCCTTCTCTACCTCCTTCTCATCCAATATTATCACCCTCTCTTCTATCTGTCCTTCTCTACCTCCTTCTCACCCAATATTATCACCCTCTCCTCTTCTATCTGTCCTTCTCTACCTCCTTCTCACCCAATATTATCACCCTCCTCTTCTATCTGTCCTTCTTCTACCTCCTTCTCATCCAATATTATCACCCTCTCCTCTTCTATCTCTCCTTCTCTACCTCTCCTTCCTCCTTCTCCTTCTCACACCTCCCTCTATCTGTCCTCTCTACCTCTTCTTCTCTTTCATCCAATATTATCCACACCTCTCCTCCTCTTCTATCTGTCCTTCTCTACCTCCTTCTCATCCAATATTATCACCCTCTCCTCTTCTATCTGTCCTCTCTCTACCTCCTCCTTCTCACCCTCTCCTCTTCTATCTTTCCAATATTATCACCCTCTCCTCTTCTATCTCTCCTTCTCTACCTCCTTCTCACCCTCTTCCAATATTATCACCCTCTCCTCTTGTCATCTCTCCTTCTCTTGTACCTCCTTCTCATATTATCACCCTCTCCTCTTGTATCTCTCCTTCTCTACCTCTCCTTCTCACCCTCTCCTCTTGTATCTCTCCTTCTCTACCTCTCCTTCTCACCTCTCCTCCTCTCTCTCTCCTTCCTCTCCTTCTCACCCTCTCATCTCTCCCTCTCCCTTCTCACCATCTCCTCTTCTCTCTCCTTCTCTCCCCTTCTCTACCCTCTTCTCTTGTATCTCTCCTTCTCACCCTCTCCCCCTCTCTTCCTCTCTTCTCACTTCTCTTGTATCCTCTCTCTTCTCTCTCCTTCACTCTCTCCTTCTCACCCTCTCCTCTTGTATCTCTCCTTCTCTACCTCTCCTTCTCACCCTCTCCTCTTGTATCTCTCCTTCTCTACCTCTCCTTCTCACCCTCTCCTCTTCTATCTTTCCTTCTTTACCTCTCCTCTTGTATCTCTCCTTCTCTGAACAGCTCTTACCTCGAACTCAGACATCCACATTAACCACATACGAATGTCAATGAAAGATGTGCAATTACTCTCATTTTGAGTTATTTCATGGTAGGGTTTGAGCGCTAGAGAAGTTCCCCAAGTTAGCCGTCATCTCAATGTTCTCTCTCCTCTGCAATCACTGCACAGCATGTCTCAGTAAATAGAGGATAGACTCAGTGGACAGACATGTGGAGTAGGCCTCTCCAAATACTCCACTATCTTTCCAATCCTCTGTTAGCCAGACCCGCCCCAGTGATGCAACATTACTGATATGACTGGCATTACTGTCATGACTTTCACTGCAGAATTGTCTCCTTATCTCGTGTTCGATACACGGACCTTTATAATTCCGAATAGACTTGCCCAGAACTGGCTGAGAGTTTGTGTTTCGAGGGGTGGACACTTCGCTAGTCTCATTAGTATATTTTCTAACACGTCTCCCCCCAGAACTTAGAGCATCTGACGCATAATACAACATTTTAGTTCTGGGTGTCCGAGATGAAAGATGATACAGTAACATGTCTTGTGTTGAGCAATATAACTACAAATCCCATTATGCCTTGTATTTCCTGCCACAGAAAAAGCTCCCTCTGACAGCGCTGTCCCAGGCCATGCAGGATGGAGGAAGCCAGCTGGGGGAGGAGTCACTGATTGGGTGAGTGTGGAGCAATGACAGCAGACATGTATGGGGCTGGTTTCCCAGGTACAATGGAGATTCTCCATGCTTCTTAGTCCAAGAACAGGCTACATCTGTGTTTGGCAAACCAGACAATGATATCTATGGTTTGAACATGGTTTCTACATGTTCAACATGCAGATTCAGAAAGATTCAGTTAGGGAAGTTAGTCCATAAGCACAGAACATGATGAGATCCCAGGACTAAACTAGTGAGAGTTAGTTATACAGGGATGGATATGGTTGTTAAAAAGGCCCCAAATGTGTTTGTGGTATTCCTACAATACATATTACTTCACAGTGATAACGGTCTCTCTCTTTCTCTCTGTTTATCTGTTTATATGTGTCTTTACGTGTGTGTGTGTGTGTGTGTGTGTGTGTGTGGCAGTAAGATGATGGATGTGTGTGGGGAGGCAGAGAGCAGACTAGCGTCTGAGCTGATGCAACACGAGGTCCAGCTAGAGAGAGACATCCTGGAACCTCTCAACCAGCTAGCAGAGGTGACCACCAACACTCTCCATATCTTACCCTGGCATTGATAACACTGAGCATGCCAATGGTCATACTAATGATAATGACACCATTTATGATCTCTCCTATACCTACCCAGGTGGACATTCCCAACATCTTGAGACAGAGGAAACAGCTGGCTAAGCTAGTCCTAGACTATGACTCAGCCAGAGCCAGGTACTGTACTAGAACCCCAGAGCCAGTTACTGGACCTGAACCCCAGAGCCAGGTACTGTATTAGAACCCCCAGAGCCAGATACTGGACTAGAACCCCAGAGCCAGGTACTGTATTAGAACCCCCAGAGCCAGCTACTGGACTAGAACCCCAGAGCCAGCTACTGGACTAGAACCCCAGAGCCAGCTACTGGACTAGATCCCCAGAGCCAGTCACTGGACTAGAACCCCAGAGCCAGTCACTGGACTAGAACCCCAGAGCCAGTCACTGGACTAGAACCCCAGAGCCAGTCACTGGACTAGAACCCCAGAGCCAGTCACTGGACTAGAACCCCAGAGCCAGTCACTGGACTAGAACCCCAGAGCCAGTCACTGGACTAGAACCCCAGAGCCAGTCACTGGACTAGAACCCCAGAGCCAGTCACTGGACTAGAACCCCAGAGCCAGCTACTGGACTAGAACCCCAGAGCCAGCTACTGAACCCCAGAGCTAGCTACTGGAACCCCAGAGCCAGCTACTGGACTAGAACCCCAGAGCTAGCAGAGAACCCCAGAGCAGCTACTGGACTAGAACCCCAGAGCCAGCTACTGGACTAGAACCCCAGAGCCAGCTACTGGACTAGAGAGCCAGCTACTGGAGAGCAGAGCCAGCTACTGGACTAGAACCCCAGAGCCAGCTACTGGACTAGAACCCCAGAGCCAGCTACTGGACTAGAACCCCAGAGCCAGCTACTGGACTAGAACCCCAGAGCCAGCTACTGGACTAGAACCCCAGAGCCAGCAGAGCCAGCTAGCTACTGGACTAGAACCCCAGAGCCAGCTAGAACCCCAGAGCCAGTCACTGGACTAGAACCCCAGAGCCAGCTACTGGACTAGAACCCCAGAGCCAGCTACTGGACTAGAACCCCAGAGCCAGCTACTGGACTAGAACCCCAGAGCTAGCTACTGGACTAGAACCCCAGAGCTAGCTACTGGACTAGAACCCCAGAGCTAGCTACTGGACTAGAACCCCAGAGCCAGCTACTGGACTAGAACCCCAGAGCCAGCTACTGGACTAGAACCCCAGAGCCAGCTACTGGACTAGAACCCCAGAGCCAGCTACTGGACTAGAACCCCAGAGCCAGCTACTGGACTAGAACCCCAGAGCCAGCTACTGGACTAGAACCCCAGAGCCAGCTACTGGACTAGAACCCCAAAAATAAAGCTATGCCAAATACATGTTTTTATTTTGCAAAAGTTGTATGTGCATTTCTCAAGTAAAGATCTATGTTCACACATAGATGAGACAAAGTTCCACATCTCCATTATAGTTTCTTTTTGTTCCAGGTGGTTGCAGGCAAGCAAGTCTATTCACTTTTCCACCAACTACCAGGCCACGGCCGCCAAGGTTGAGACTCTCAAAGACGAGATGGACGAGGCCCTGAACAAAGTGGAGATGTGTAAGGTACTGTAGGTAGTATTCAGAAGTCTAGTTAGACATGTTCAATGAAAAGGAACTGGTCACTCGCTAGCAACATGCATACTGTAGTAACAAGACTCTGGAGAAACACTGTTGTTTTACAGATTGATTTGGGATAAAAACAGAACAGCTGTTTTTTACAGATTGATTCACCATATCAAGTGTCTCCACTGAAATCATGTCAACATGTATTTACTTTCATAGTGTATTGAACTGATATCATTTATCATTTAAGGGAGATCTATTGGCACCATGAACAGGGGGTTATTGTGACGGGGGTATGAACAGAAGGTTACTGTGACGGGTATGAACAGGGGGTTATTGTGACGGGGGTATGAACAGAAGTTTACTGTGACGGGTATGAACAGGGGGTTATTGTGACAGGGGTATGAACAGAAGGTTACTGTGACAGGTATGAACAGAAGGTTATTGTGACGGGGTTTGAACAGGGGGTTATTGTGACAGGTATGAACAGAAGGTTATTGTGACGGGGTATGAACAGGGGGTTATTGTGACAGGTATGAACAGAAGGTTATTGTGACGGGGTATGAACAGGGGGTTATTGTGACAGGTATGAACAGAAGGTTATTGTGACAGGTATGAACAGAAGGTTATTGTGACAGGGGTATGAACAGAAGGTTATTGTGACAGGTATGAACAGAAGGTTATTGTGACAGGTATGAACAGAAGGTTATTGTGACAGGTATGAACAGAAGGTTATTGTGACGGGTATGAACAGGGGGTTATTGTGACAGGGGTATGAACAGAAGGTTATTGTGACAGGGGTATGAACAGGGGGTTATTGTGACAGGTATGAACAGAAGGTTATTGTGACGGGGTTTGAACAGGGGGTTATTGTGACAGGTATGAACAGAAGGTTATTGTGACAGGGGTATGAACAGGGGTTATTGTGACAGGTATGAACAGAAGGTTATTGTGACAGGGGTTTGAACAGAAAGTTATTGTGACAGGTTTGAACAGAACAGAACAGGGGTTATTGTGACAGGGGTATGAACAGAGGTTATTGTGACAGGGGAATGAACAGAAAGTTATTGTGACAGAAGGTTACTGTGGGGGTATGAACAGAAGGTTATTGTGACAGGGGAATGAACAGAAGGTTATTGTGATGGGGGGTATGAACAGGAAGGTTATTGTGACAGGGGTATGAACAGAAGGTTATTGTGATGGGGGTATGAACAGGGGGTTATTGTGACAGGGTATGAACAGAAGGTTATTGTGACAGGGGAATGAACAGGGGTTATTGTGACAGGTATGAACAGAAGGTTATTGTGACGGGTATGAACAGGGGTAGGGGTATGAACAGTTAGGGGTATGAACAGAAGGTTACTGTGACAGGGTATGAACAGAAGGTTATTGTGACAGGGGTATGAACAGAAGGTTATTGTGACAGGTATGAACAGAAGGTTATTGTGACAGGGGTATGAACAGAAGGTTATTGTGACAGGTATGAACAGAAGGTTATTGTGACAGGGGTATGAACAGAAGGTTATTGTGACAGGGGTATGAACAGAAGGTTATTGTGACAGGGGTATGAACAGAAGGTTATTGTGACAGGGGTATGAACAGAAGGTTATTGTGACAGGGGTATGAACAGGGGTTATTGTGACAGGGGTATGAACAGAAGGTTATTGTGACAGGGGTATGAACAGGGGGTTATTGTGACAGGGGTATGAACAGAAGGTTATTGTGACAGGGGTATGAACAGAAAGGTTATTGTGACAGGGGTATGAACAGGGGTTATTGTGATGGGGGTATGAACAGAAGGTTATTGTGACAGGGGTATGAACAGGGGGTTATTGTGACAGGGTATGAACAGAAGGTTATTGTGATGGGGGTATGAACAGAAGGTTATTGTGACAGGGGTATGAACAGAGGGGTATGAACAGAAGGTTATTGTGACAGGTGTATGAACAGAAGGTTATTGTGACAGGGTATGAACAGAAGGTATGAACAGAAGGTTATTGTGACAGGGGTATGAACAGGGGGTTATTGTGACAGGGGTATGAACAGAAGGTTATTGTGACAGGGGTATGAACAGGGGTTATTGTGACAGGGTATGAACAGAAGGTTATTGTGACAGGGGTATGAACAGGGGTTATTGTGACAGGGGTATGAACAGGGGTTATTGTGACGGGGTATGAACAGAGGGTTATTGTGACAGGTATGAACAGGGGTTATTGTGACGGGGTATGAACAGGGGTTATTGTGACAGGTATGAACAGAGGGTTATTGTGACAGGGGTATGAACAGAAGGTTATTGTGACAGGGGTATGAACAGAGGGTTATTGTGACGGGGTATGAACAGAGGGTTATTGTGACAGGTATGAACAGAGGGTTATTGTGACAGGTATGAACAGAGGGTTATTGTGACAGGGGTATGAACAGAGGGTTATTGTGACAGGTATGAACAGAGGGTTATTGTGACAGGTATGAACAGAAGGTTATTGTGACAGGTATGAACAGAAGGTTATTGTGACAGGTATGAACAGAAGGTTATTGTGACAGGTATGAACAGAAGGTTATTGTGACAGGTATGAACAGAAGGTTATTGTGACAGGTATGAACAGAAGGTTATTGTGACAGGGGTATGAACAGAAGGTTATTGTGACAGGTATGAACAGAAGGTTATTGTGACAGGTATGAACAGAAGGTTATTGTGACAGGTATGAACAGAAGGTTATTGTGACAGGTATGAACAGGGGGTTATTGTGACAGGGGTATGAACAGAAGGTTATTGTGACAGGGGTATGAACAGAAGGTTATTGTGACAGGGGTATGAACAGAAGGTTATTGTGACGGGGTATGAACAGAAAGTTATTGTGACAGGGGTATGAACAGAAGGTTATTGTGACAGGGGTATGAACAGAGGGTTATTGTGACAGGGGTATGAACAGAAACTTATTGTGACAGGGGTATGAACAGAAAGTTATTGTGACAGGGGTATGAACAGAAGGTTATTGTGACAGGGGTATGAACAGAAGGTTATTGTGACAGGTATGAACAGAAGGTTATTGTGACAGGTATGAACAGAAGGTTATTGTGACAGGAATGAACAGAAGGTTATTGTGATGGGGGTATGAACAGAAGGTTATTGTGACGGGAATGAACAGAAGGTTATTGTGATGGGGGTATGAACAGAAGGTTATTGTGACGGGAATGAACAGAAAGTTATTGTGACAGGGGAATGAACAGAAGGTTATTGTGATGGGGGTATGAACAGAAGGTTATTGTGACAGGGGTATGAACAGAGGGGTATGAACAGAAGGTTATTGTGACAGGTGTATGAACAGAAGGTTATTGTGACAGGGGTATGAACAGAAGGTTATTGTGACGGGAATGAACAGAAAGTTATTGTGACAGGGGTATGAACAGAAGGTTATTGTGACGGGAATGAACAGAAGGTTATTGTGACAGGGGTATGAACAGAAGGTTATTGTGACGGGGTATGAACAGAAGGTTATTGTGACAGGGGTATGAACAGAAGGTTATTGTGACAGGGGTATGAACAGAGGGTTATTGTGACAGGTATGAACAGAGGGTTATTGTGACAGGGGTATGAACAGAAGGTTATTGTGACAGGTATGAACAGAGGGTTATTGTGACAGGGGTATGAACAGAAGGTTATTGTGACGGGTATGAACAGAAGGTTATTGTGACGGGTATGAACAGAAGGTTATTGTGACAGGTATGAACAGAAGGTTATTGTGACAGGTATGAACAGAAGGTTATTGTGACAGGTATGAACAGAAGGTTATTGTGACAGGGGTATGAACAGAAGGTTATTGTGACGGGGTATGAACAGAGGGTTATTGTGACAGGTATGAACAGAAGGTTATTGTGACAGGTATGAACAGAGGGTTATTGTGACGGGGTATGAACAGGGGGTTATTGTGACAGGTATGAACAGAGGGTTATTGTGACAGGTATGAACAGAGGGTTATTGTGACAGGTATGAACAGAGGGTTATTGTGACAGGTATGAACAGAAGGTTATTGTGACAGGTATGAACAGAAGGTTTTTGTGACAGGGGTATGAACAGAGGGTTATTGTGACAGGTATGAACAGAGGGTTATTGTGACAGGGGTATGAACAGAGGGTTATTGTGACAGGTATGAACAGAGGGTTATTGTGACAGGTATGAACAGAAGGTTATTGTGACAGGTATGAACAGAGGGTTATTGTGACAGGTATGAACAGAGGGTTATTGTGACAGGTATGAACAGAAGGTTATTGTGACAGGTATGAACAGAGGGTTATTGTGACGGGGTATGAACAGAGGGTTATTGTGACAGGTATGAACAGAGGGTTATTGTGACAGGTATGAACAGAGGGTTATTGTGACAGGTATGAACAGAGGGTTATTGTGACAGGGGTATGAACAGAAGGTTATTGTGACGGGGTATGAACAGAAGGTTATTGTGACGGGTATGAACAGAAGGTTATTGTGACAGGTATGAACAGAAGGTTATTGTGACAGGTATGAACAGAAGGTTATTGTGACAGGTATGAACAGAAGGTTATTGTGACGGGTTTGAACAGAAGGTTATTGTGACAGAAGGGTATGAACAGAAGGTTATTGTGACAGGTATGAACAGAAGGTTATTGTGAGGTATGAACAGAAGGTTATTGTGATGGGGGTATGAACAGAAGGTTATTGTGATGGGGGTATGAACAGAAGGTTATTGTGACAGGTATGAACAGAAGGTTATTGTGGGGGTATGAACAGAGGTTATTGTGACAGGTATGAACAGAGGGTTATTGTGACAGGTATGAACAGAAGGTTATTGTGACAGGGGTATGAACAGAAGGTTATTGTGACAGGTATGAACAGAAGGTTATTGTGACAGGGGTATGAACAGAAGGTTATTGTGACAGGGTATGAACAGAGGGTTATTGTGACAGGGGTATGAACAGAAGGTTATTGTGACGGGTATGAACAGAAGATTATTGTGACGGTATGAACAGAAGGTTATTGTGACAGGTATGAACAGAAGGTTATTGTGACAGGTATGAACAGAAGGTTATTGTGATGGGGGTATGAACAGAAGGTTATTGTGACGGGTTTGAACAGAAGGTTATTGTGACGGGTATGAACAGAAGGTTATTGTGACAGGTATGAACAGAAGGTTATTGTGACAGGTATGAACAGAAGGTTATTGTGATGGGGGTATGAACAGAAGGTTATTGTGACAGGTATGAACAGAAGGTTATTGTGACTGGTTTGAACAGAAGGTTATTGTGACAGGTATGAACAGAAGGTTATTGTGACAGGTATGAACAGAAGGTTATTGTGACGGGTTTGAACAGAAGGTTTGAACAGAAGGTTATTGTGACAGGTATGAACAGAAGGTTATTGTGACGGGTTTGAACAGAAGGTTATTGTGACGGGTTTGAACAGAAGGTTATTGTGACGGGTTTGAACAGAAGGTTATTGTGACAGGTATGAACAGAAGGTTATTGTGACGGGTTTGAACAGAAGGTTATTGTGACGGGTATGAACAGAAGGTTATTGTGACAGGTATGAACAGAAGGTTATTGTGACTGGTTTGAACAGAAGGTTATTGTGACAGGTATGAACAGAAGGTTATTGTGACAGGTATGAACAGAAGGTTATTGTGACGGGTTTGAACAGAAGGTTATTGTGACGGGTTTGAACAGAAGGTTATTGTGACAGGTATGAACAGAAGGTTATTGTGACGGGTTTGAACAGAAGGTTATTGTGACGGGTTTGAACAGAAGGTTATTGTGACGGGTTTGAACAGAAGGTTATTGTGACGGGTTTGAACAGAAGGTTATTGTGACAGGTATGAACAGAAGGTTATTGTGACGGGTTTGAACAGAAGGTTATTGTGACCGGTATGAACAGAACCTGACATACATGTTATTAGGGCTAAGTTATTAAAGGGCCGTGACTGTGCTGTCAGTTACCTATACATGCTATTCACATTGTCAGGTTCAATGTTCTGGTTCAATGATCCAGAGGGATATCAAAGAAAGGCTAGATTTATTAACCACAATGGGTGTTGCAGCTTCAAGACAAGATACAACGTCACAAGCACATATATCTATAACCTCCGTCTAGGCCCCCTTTCCCAAACAGACTCCCCCCTTCTGTGTCTAGGATGAACAATCAATCTCTGTGGTGTAGACCCAATCAGAAGTGGGTCTACACCACATTTGGAGGGAGAAGATGCTGATGTTCACGTCTTCCTTCCTCAGGACCAGCTGTCTGCTGACATGTATAACTTCTCCTCCAAGGAGGGCGACTACGCCCGATACTATGTTATTGTGAGTATCCTTCATCCTGACTATATCATAACATCATCATTTCCTTCAGATCACATTTTACCCACATTAGCTCTTCATTTGAAATGTTAATTTACAGTAGGGTAGTATTGGATTGAATAACTTTCTTGACCCCCAGGGAATTTAATGTGTGGCATTTGGGAATAAATTGAATGCGATACAATATAAATGTGTGTGATGTCATGTGAATGTGTGTGATAGCATGTGAATGTGTGTGATAGCATGTGAATGTGTGTGATGCCATGTGAATGTGTGTGATAGCATGTGAATGTGTGTGATAGCATGTGAATGTGTGTGATAGCATGTGAATGTGTGTGATGCCATGTGAATGTGTGTGATGCCATGTGAATGTGTGTGATGCCATGTGAATGTGTGTGATAGCATGTGAATGTGTGTGATAGCATGTGAATGTGTGTGATAGCATGTGAATGTGTGTGATAGCATGTGAATGTGTGATAGCATGTGAATGTGTGTGATAGCATGTGAATGTGTGTGATGCCATGTGAATGTGTGTGATGTCATGTGAATGTGTGTGATGCCATGTGAATGTGTGTGATGTCATGTGAATGTGTGTGATGTCATGTGAATGTGTGTGATAGCATGTGAATGTGTGTGATGCCATGTGAATGTGTGTGATGCCATGTGAATGTGTGTGATGCCATGTGAATGTGTGTGATGCCATGTGAATGTGTGTGATGTCATGTGAATGTGTGTGATGTCATGTGAATGTGTGTGATGTCATGTGAATGTGTGTGATGTCATGTGAATGTGTGATGTCATGTGAATGTGTGATGTCATGTGAATGTGTGATGTCATGTGAATGTGTGTGATGTCATGTGAATGTGTGTGATGTCATGTGAATGTGTGTGATGCCATGTGAATGTGTGTGATGCCATGTGAATGTGTGTGATGCCATGTGAACGTGTGTGATGCCATGTGAACGTGTGTGATGCCATGTGAATGTGTGATGTCATGTGAATGTGTGTGATGCCATGTGAATGTGTGTGATGCCATGTGAACGTGTGTGATGCCATGTGAATGTGTGTGATGTCATGTGAATGTGTGTGATGTCATGTGAATGTGTGATGCCATGTGAATGTGTGTGATGCCATGTGAATGTGTGATGCCATGTGAATGTGTGATGCCATGTGAATGTGTGTGATGCCATGTGAATGTGTGTGATGCCATGTGAATGCGTGTGATGCCATGTGAATGTGTGATGCCATGTGAATGTGTGATGCCATGTGAATGTGTGCGATGCCATGTGAATGTGTGCGATGTCATGTGAATGTGTGTGATGCCATGTGAATGTGTGTGATGCCATGTGAATGTGTGATGCCATGTGAATGTGTGATGCCATGTGAATGTGTGCGATGCCATGTGAATGTGTGTGATGCCATGTGAATGTGTGTGATGCCATGTGAATGTGTGTGATGCCATGTGAATGTGTGTGACATCAAGGCGGTGGCCCGTTCCTGTAGGTTCATGCTCTACAACATCCGCAGAGTACGACCCTGCCTCACACAGGAAGCGGCGCAGGTCCTAATCAAGGCACTTGTCATCTCCCGTCTGGATTACTGCAACTCGCTGTTGGCTGGGCTCCCTGCCTGTGCCATTAAACCCCTACAACTCATCCAGAACGCCGCAGCCCGTCTGGTGTTCAACCTTCCCAAGTTCTCTCACGTCACCCCGCTCCTCCGCTCTCTCCACTGGCTTCCAGTTGAAGCTCGCATCCGCTACAAGACCATGGTGCTTGCCTACGGAGCTGTGAGGGGAACGGCACCTCAGTACCTCCAGGCTCTGATCAGGCCCTACACCCAAACAAGGGCACTGCGTTCATCCACCTCTGGCCTGCTCGCCTCCCTACCACTGAGGAAGTACAGTTCCCGCTCAGCCCAGTCAAAACTGTTCGCTGCTCTGGCCCCCCAATGGTGGAACAAACTCCCTCACGACGCCAGGACAGCGGAGTCAATCACCACCTTCCGGAGACACCTGAAACCCCACCTCTTTAAGGAATACCTAGGATAGGATAAAGTAATCCTTCTCACCCCCCTTAAAAGACTTAGATGCACTATTGTAAAGTGGCTGTTCCACTGGATGTCATAAGGTGAAAGCACCAATTTGTAAGTCGCTCTGGATAAGAGCGTCTGCTAAATGACTTAAATGTAATGTAAATGTGATGCCATGTGAATGTGTGTGATGCCATGTGAATGTGTGTGATGCCATGTGAATGTGTGTGATGTCATGTGAATGTGTGTGATGCCATGTGAATGTGTGATGCCATGTGAATGTGTGTGCCATGTGAATGTGTGATGCCATGTGAATGTGATGAATGTGTGTGATGTCATGTGAATGTGTGCGATGTCATGTCATGTGTGATGAATGTGAATGTGTGATGCCATGTGAATGTGATGTCATGTGAATGTGTGTGATGCCATGTGAATGTGTGTGATGCCATGTGAATGTGTGTGATGCCATGTGAATGTCATGTGAATGTGTGTGATGTCATGTGAATGTGTGATGTCATGATGCCATGTGAATGTGTGTGATGCCATGTGAATGTGTGTGATGCCATGTGAATGTGTGTGATGTCATGTGAATGTGTGCGATGTCATGTGAATGTGTGTGATGCCATGTGAATGTGTGTGATGCCATGTGAACGTGTGATGTCATGTGAATGTGTGATGTCATGTGAATGTGTGTGATGCCATGTGAATGTGTGTGATGTCATGTGAATGTGTGTGATGCCATGTGAATGTGTGTGATGCCATGTGAACGTGTGATGTCATGTGAATGTGTGATGTCATGTGAATGTGTGTGATGTCATGTGAATGTGTGTGATGTCATGTGAATGTGTGTGATGTCATGTGAATGTGTGTGATGTCATGTGAATGTGTGTGATGTCATGTGAACGTGTGATGTCATGTGAACGTGTGATGTCATGTGAACGTGTATCAGTTGGTAGAGGCCCAGGCTGACTACCACAGGAGGTCTCTGGCTGCTCTGGAAGGAGTCCTGCCGACCATACAGGCACAGAAAGGTAAAGGAAACCTTAATGAATCAAAACCTGTTAACAATTTTCTTGATAAAATACAAAACATGAATGTTTTTCCCCTGCAAGAATAAATTCAGCTGACTGTTGATTCAAAATGCTTTCTCACTTCATGCAATGAATGTTCTGACTGCATCACCTTGGTCAGATATGTTTTACCTCTAACCAGTAGTCTCTTTCATTTCAAAGCCACTACTCACAAAGCACAGCCAACTGTTCATGTCATGTTAAGTAGGATACCGAGTCTGATAAAGGTTTGATATAAAAAGAGAACATCTTAAGTGACTTTACTGGTGTCGGTTTGTTAAGTCTTGGCTCTTCATTTCCTTAGCAGTAAAACAAAGAGGTGCTAATAAGCAGTTTTTCTCTGACTTAATGAAATAGGAATTAGATTGAATCAGGTTAAATTAGATTTGAGTGAAAATGTCTCTATTGTCTTAAAAACATCTACAGTCACATCTGGGCCGGTATCCCCCTGTCTGTATAAAGCTGATTCATTATGAACTGAAAGGCTAAACTGATCCTAGATCAGCAGTCCTACTCTGAGCGCTTTTTGAATAGATGCTCTGGTCTCACTCTGGAACAGATCAATTAATGACATGTGCTAAGATGCAGTTGGTTATTAGTGAGCAATCGGTTCATCTGTTAGTCGTGCTCTAAAATGACAGGAATAACCTAGCAGTCAGAACAGAATGTTTGTTTCCTCACATACGGTTCATGATAATGAAACTGACCTACGCTGGCGGCCATGTTGTGCCCTGTGTACAGACTCATGGATGGAGAAGCCTGCGTACGGCACGGCTCTGGAAGAGCACCTGAAGAGGAGTAACCGTGAGATCGCCCTGCCCTTAGAGGCCTGTGTCATGATGCTGCTGGAGACTGGCATGAAGGAGGAGGTAACCATCACCATGACGACGATGAGGAAAAGAATGGACTAGCGCAGGGATCAACTAGATCTATTCTTGAGTGGATGGTCAGGGGGCCAGAATAGAATTACAAATCATTTGTAGACTGCAAATTGACCGCAAGAAGCCCAAACAGATATAATATTGGACTAAAACATAATAATTTCAAACCTTGCTTACATTTGTATAGGATCAATATAGTATATCTCTCCATTATGTGTGGGAATACTTTGGAACAGATTTCCAAAATGAAAAACACTTGGAGCTGATTTGCTGGTGTTTCTACAGTCTTTCAGGACAATTCAAATCATTTGGACCGCAGGGCCGCCAGTTGGGTAACCCTGGGCTAGTGTTTTTATAGTGCTTCTCACTAGGTCTCATTTCACTACTAGTTATTGAGGGTAAGTCACCCTATCCATATCTAATGTGTAGCAAACTACCCACTCCTTTATGATCAAGACCAACATGTTACAGACAGAAGACTATCACACACATGCTGAGTAAGAGCCTACGGTCTGGTACTGATGACATCTGTGGTCTGGTTCTTTGGTTGGTTAACCAGCCTCGTGCCTTGGAGGGAAGTTTTCAACTGGAACGCTTTCGTTTCTTTTTATACAGTCAGAACTGTTGTTGCAAATATCTTTCGCTCAACCTCAAAGACTCTCTAGATGTGATATGATGGTATCTATTTTCTCCCTCCTTCCTTGTCTCAGTCATACCCAAACCAGACGGCCTTCTCTAATTTTAGAACAGAAAGTAGACATCCATTTCCCCCTCAAAGAGCTTCTCAATTCAATGCAAGGCATTTTTCCTCATTTATATTTGTATCTAACTGTGGTTAGTTTGTTGAACCAGCTCTAATTTTCTATGAAGAAAAAAACATTTGTAAACTTTAAAACTTTAAAAGTGTATCTCTCTCTCTTCTCAGGGTCTGTTCCGAATCGCTGCTGGGGCCTCCAAACTAAAGAAGCTGAAGGCAGCGCTGGACTGTTCCACCTCCCAGTTAGAGGAGTTTTACTCTGACCCCCATGCTGTAGCTGGTATGACCCATTTCCCTTACATAACTAATTAAAGTTGTTTTCGTTCACCTTTAGTCTCAATAGTCTATGCAAGGGTTGAATTTGGGGGTGCAGAGTAGAAGACAATACAAACTGCAATCTTTGGATTTGAGACCGTATTCAGTCCAGTGGGAATGGTGTATATTTGAGTTGAAAATTATCATGTATCCTCCTATGCCCTCCGACGAGCCATCAAACAGGCAAAGCGCCAACATCGGGCTAAGATTGAATCGTACTACACCGGCTCCGACACTCGTCTTATGTGGCAGGGCTTGCAAACTATTACAGACTACAAAGGGAAGCACAGCCGCTAGCTGCCCAGTGACATGAGCCTACCAGACGAGCGAAATCACTTCTATTCTCGCTTCGAGGCAAGCAATACTGAGGCATGCACAAGAGTATCAGCTGTTCCGGACAACTGTGTGATCACGCTCTCCGTAGCCGACGTGAGTAAGACCTTTAAACAGGTCAACATTCACAAGGCCGCGGGGCCAGACGGATTACCAGGATGTGTACTCCGAGCATGCGCTGACCAACTGGCAGGTGTCTTCACTGACATTTTCAACATGTCCCTGATTGAGTCTGTAATACCAACATGTTTCAAGCAGACCACCATAGTCCCTGTGCCCAAGAACACTAAGGCAACCTGCCTAAATGACTACAGATCCGTAGCACTCAAGTCCGTAGCCATGAAGTGCTTTGAAAGGCTGGTAATGGCTCACATCAACACCATTATCCCAGAAACCCTAGACCCACTGCAATTTGCATACCGCCCAAACAGATCCACAGATGATGCAATCTCTATTGCACTCCACACTGCCCTTTCCCACCTGGACAAAAGGAATACCTACGTGAGAATGCTATTCATTGACTACAGCTCAGGATTCAACACATAGTACTCTCAAAGCTCATCACTAAGCTAAGGACCCTGGGACTAAACACCTCCCTCTGCAACTGGATCCTGGACTTCCTCACGGGCCGCCCCCAGGTGGTGTCAGAGGAAGGCCCTAAAAATGGTCAAAGACCCCAACCACCCCAGTCATAGACTGTTCTCTCTGCTACCGCAAGGCAAGCGGTACCGAACTGCCAAGTCTAGGACCAAAATCCTTCTCAACAGCTTTTACCCCCAAGCCATGAGACTCCTGAACAGGAGAATTCAAATGGCTACCCGGACTATTTGCATGTGTGTGTGTGTGTGTGTGTGTGTCCCAACCCCTCTTTACACTGCTGCTACTCTGTTTATCATATATGCATAGTCACTTTAACCATCCCTACATGTACATGCTACCTCAATCAACCCGACTAACCAGTGTCTGTATATAGCCTCACTACAGTTATTATTCTCTGTCTTTTTACTGTTGTTTTTTATTTCCTTATCTATCGTTCAATTATTTCCTCGTTTACTTAAAAATTGTACTGTTGGTTAGGGCCTGTAAGTAAGCATTTCACTGTAAGGTCTACACCTGTCCAAGAGCCCTGAAGTCCTACCTCAGAGAGCTCCCTGAACCCCATTCAGTTCATTTACTATAATGTACCATATTTGTGGTTGTGTTGTCTCTGTCCAGGAGCCCTGAAGTCCTACCTCAGAGAGCTGCCTGAACCCCATTCAGTTCATGTACTATAATGAACCATATTTGTGGTTGTGTTGTCTCTGTCCAGGAGCCCTGAAGTCCTACCTCAGAGAGCTGCCTGAACCCCATTCAGTTCATGTACTATAATGTACCATATTTGTGGTTGTGTTGTCTCTGTCCAGGAGCCCTGAAGTCCTACCTCAGAGAACTGCCTGAACCCCATTCAGTTCATGTACTATAATGAACCATATTTGTGGTTGTGTTGTCTCTGTCTAGGAGCTCTGAAGTCCTACCTCAGAGAGCTGCCTGAACCTCTTTTGACCTTCTCACTGTATGATGAGTGGACACAAGCCTCCAAGTAAGAATACTACATATCCACCTGTACGCAATGATTCACTGTCCACAAATACACTGGAGAATATACTCATCACACTCTGCAGTGAAACACTTTTCAAGACCATGCTCGTATTCACTAGGCACAAAACAGAAGAAAACAGACTGCAACGCGGATTTGGCAAATAATGAATCATTTTTTTGCGTTTTCCGTTGCAAATCGTTTTGCTATGGTGTGCCCTAATGAATACGACCCAAATCCAACAAGTGTTTATTATAGAGACTGTGAAACATTGTACCATCTTATTTGGGTATATAATGTTGTGTTGTACAGTGTGTCTGACCCAGACAGGAGGCTTCAGGCTTTGTGGGTGGCATGTGACGGTTTGCCAAAGAACCACAAGGCCAACTTCAGGTGAGTGTCAATGTTGGAAACATAATCGTCCACCATTGGAATTCTATGCTCCCAAAAGTGATTTATTTATGAGATGCACACAAGGTCTATGGTTCAATACCCCATTGGGATTTTGTTTGCAGGTATCTGGTAAAGTTCCTAGCCAAGCTGGCCCAGGACAGTGAGGTGAATAAGATGACTCCCAGTAACATCGCTATAGTGCTGGGACCCAACCTGCTCTGGTCCAAGACTGAGGGGTGAGGAATACACATCCATCCCATGCATCAAAAAGAAAGGACCCAAGGCACTCTTCATATAATTCATAATACTTCCTGTATTGTATGGCATGATCAATGGAAACAAAGATAACACATTTAAACTCTTTGTTTCCAAGTGCCTTGGTCCTCCTTTCTTTTTGATGACCCATTTACCCCTTTTACCTTCTGTCTACAAAAAGCGACCATTGTGTACCTTAGCTGTGCTTCCCCGTCTACTTATTTCTACAAATCCATCCCTTCATTTGAGGTAAACAATTAGCATTGGTAGTGTTGTACAGTAGTTAATTTAGCTTGATGTTTCATTGATCTTGATGTCTGTCTCTCCCCCTCTGTCCTCAGGACTCTGGCAGAGATGGCTGCTGCTACCTCGGTCCATGTGGTGGCCATCATAGAACCCATCATCCAGCACGCTGACTGGTTCTTCCCAGATGGTAAGAGACCTCTACTTGAACCTGGGAGGGATTGTGTTACAGAAAGTCTTTATCTAAGTGACTATGTTAAGTTACTAAGTTACTCCTAAGTTACTCCTAAGTTACTCCTAATTTACTCCTCACTCGACATAGAACAGGAAATGCCCGTTGTCTTGTTTGCTGACCTCTGTGTTTCACTTCTCACCAGACGTGGACTTTAACGTGTCGGGCATGTTCGTGGCCATGACCCCTGAACCTGACCCAGGCCCTTTCGAGAGGCGACGCCCCGGAAGCCTGGTGGACGGGGACACTCCCCGCAAAGACAGGTACCTGTCCTACCCCGTAGCAGCCCCCGTCCCAGCCCAGGTTTCAGCATCCATGCCCGGACACTGACCAGGCAGGAGTCCAGGGGGGCAGCGGCCGTCTCAGCCCTCTATGTAGTGGCTGACGAGTCCATCACAGTCAAGGAAACGCCCGCTGCGGAGCAGGAACAGCCAATGCCACTGCCTTCTTAATAAAGTCCAAGCTATACCCTAGGAGACAGTTTGTGAAAGTCCATTCCAATGTGTTTGTGTGTGTTTTAACACTACAGTATTACCGATATGCAAGATGATTGAAGAAACAAACCAATAAAATGTGTGTTTAAACCGAGGCCAGCGGTGAACGTGATGAATAAGCACACTTTTATTCACCTAAGAATTGTTCTTAAGTTTAACACATTGTTTCAGGAGATATAAGGATTAACCCTCACTTGTCTTGAATTGAATCACACTTTTATCAAGCTGTGTCACCATTCTGAAATAGGAAACAATGTTTAACACTTTGAACCCCTTATATGCCACCTCTATTAAAGCCTAGGTTTTAGGTTACTGGTTGTGTGTTTTGTCACTCTATTCTGTTGTCAAGCTGTAAGAAATGGAAGGAGCTCAAAGTTCACTAGTTCAAAGCTCACTTGAACTAGAATCATGTGATCTCTGCTTCAGTAAAGGCCTTTGGTTAATACCTCATTCTTCTCTCTCTCTCTCTCTCTCTCTCTGGAGTGGTCTCTCTTTTAACTGTCTTTCTGTCAGTCCCTGTCTCTTTGTCTGTCTCTGTCATTCTGTCTCTCTCTGTCTCTGTGTCTGTCTCTCTCCTCTCGGTCTCTGTCTCTGTCTCTCTCCTCTCTGTCTCTCTGTCTCTCCTCTCTCTCTCTGTCTCTGTGTCTGTCTCTCTCCTCTCGTTCTCTCTCTCTGTCTCTGTCTCTCTCCTCTCTGTCTCTCCTCCCTGTCTCTGTCTCTGTGTCTGTCTCTCTCCTCTCGGTCTCTCTCTCTGTCTCTGTCATTCTGTCTCTCTCTGTCTGTGTCTGTCTCTCTCCTCTCGGTCTCTCTCTCTGTCTCTGTCATTCTGTCTCTCTCCTCTCGGTCTCTCTCTCTGTCTCTGTCATTCTGTCTCTCTCCTCTCGGTCTCTCTCTCTGTCTCTGTGTCTGTCTCTCTCCTCTCGGTCTCTCTCTCCTCTGTCTCTCTCTCTCTGTCTCTCCTCTCTGTCTCTGTCTGTGTCTGTCTCTCTCCTCTCGGTCTCTCTCTCTCTGTCTCTGTCTCTCTCATCTGTCTCTCTCCTCTCGGTCTCTCTCTGTCTCTGTCATTCTGTCTCTCTCTGTCTCTGTGTCTGTCTCTCTCCTCTCGGTCTCTCTCTCTGTCTCTGTCTCTCACCTCTCTGATGTTGTCATCGGTGTGTCTTCACCCCTCACTCTCTCCCCTCTCCCCTCTGTATAGCCCCGCTCCTAACAAACTGGGCGACCCCACCCCCACCCCACGTAGAGCTGCCACTCTAAATAGAAAACAGCACCATCATGCTTCTTCACCCGCCTTCCAGCCCCCTCTACCACCGCCAGAGGCTGGAGGAGTCACCCAGACCCAGCCTGTGGCTGAGCCCCAGACCCAGGAGCAAACTCTGTGTGGGAGTACAGAGGCTGGCCAGCCTGGCCTGGCTGGGGGGGGTGGGGGTCAGGGTGGGGCACCAGAGGTCCAGGTGGCCACAGGGCAGCAGCCTCTGCCTCTTACCCAGCACAGCTCTGAGGAGAATAGGTAAGGAGGAAGCAGAAACGGAGTCCCTCCCCTCCCGTCACCAATCAGCCAAACAGAAACCAGAAGGTTACGCGCCGCCCTGCTGTCGATCCTGATTGATCAACCTACAGCTACTCACTCTGTCATTGACCTTTGTGTTTGCTTGTCCCATATTGTTCTATGCAGGCTGATACTGTGTGTTGTAATCACACCCAATGAAATCAAGTATGCTGTAAATCAAACCGATATCCCAAAGCCAATGATTTAGCTGTTTGTTGAAAGGCCTCTCCTAGTGATCCAGGAAGCAGCTTTGTTATTGGTGCTTGTCTATTGTCCTATCCCTTCCCAGACAGGGTGCTGGTCCTGCTCCCTCAAGTGTCTGCCTTCCTACCAGCCTTCCTAAATATTTGTCTGTCCAGACCGTTCATGTGGCTGTCTGTTGGTCAGCCCTCCCCCAAGCATGCATACCTGTCTGCTTTGGCATTTCATGTAGTTGTCTAATGTTTGCTTTGTGATTGTCCCAAACTCTTGACTCACAGCCCTCTGGTTTACCATGCTGGTATCATCCCAAGCAGGCTTGGTACTCCTGCTCTGGTTATCCTCAATGCATGTGCAACTTTTACTTTCCTTGAATGAACTTCCTGTGTTTCCTGTAGTGTTTTTGCATCTGTTTTGTGTCAGTTGGAAACACACTGTGATTTGAGAGATGTAATTGTCTTTAATCTTTCCATGTTATGATTTGACTCATGTAACTGGCTAATTGTCACTGTAATTGTTCTTTATACATGATTGCCAAGGAAGTGACTAACCCTGACCTGTGATGCAGTTTTTGCATGTCATCACTTTGCATTGAGACCTGGCTTGTAGACTGACAGGTGACAGTGGGTTTGTCCTCTATCTCTACAGCCCTGGCCATGACCCCACCACCACCCCCGCTCCCCTGAGGAACGGGGGCTCCCAGCTCACCGTGGGGACGCCCCACTCCCAGGCAGGATGCAGGGGTCCTAGCCCCCACATTGGACGCAGAGGTGAGAGAACACACTCTGACCACCCAACCACACCTCTCTACACCCTCTGGTAGTTTCCACTTAAGAGACTGACACAACGTACTACAAATAGTATATCCCATTTAGCAGACACTTTCATCCACAACGACTTACAGTCATGCATGCATACATGGGTGGTGCCGGGAATCGAACCAACTTTCCTGGCGTTGCAAGCACCATTTTCTACCAAGTGAGCTACAGAGGACCACAATAGCATCAATCAAATCAGACAGAAAGCTCAGACCTTTTTAACTCACGTACTTATCAGTGCTTTGATCAGTGTGATTTCATAGTTTATAGCCATGGTTTTATTTTGTCTTCCCCAGGTACTAAGAAGCAAGCCCCTGCCCCACCCAAACAGGCCAACCCCTTTGTAGCTAATGTCTCCACCCTTGGCCACAGTCCCGCGCCTAACAACCCCTACCCCCTCATCACTCCACGACGCCACTCTGGTAAAGAAACCCCCATCCACGCCCCCAGCCACCCTCCCCCACAGCCCCCTCAGTCTCAGGGGGAGTCAGACCCCTCTCCGCCCCACACCCCCACACCCCCTAGCACCCCTCCTCACGATGGTCCAACCTCCACCCCCTTCACCCCTCTATCGTCCTTCCACTCTGGCTCCCTCCCTCGCCCCACCAGGCCGGCTCCGAAGCCACGCTCCCGACCTACAGTTCCCCCGCCCCGTCAGCCGCCCACCAATGACGACAGCAACGGGCCCAGCGGCTCTGCCTCCAAGGTCATCACCGGTAAAGTTACAGTCCATCCTTTCCCAATCCAAACTACTCATGACTATAACGGATATTAAACTGTCATGACACAAACTTACTTGGGTACGCTAGTTGGCCAGTATACCTTACAACAGAGGACTCCATCCAGCTCTCAATATGTGCTGTGTGAGTCATAGGTGATAGAGTCACAGCCCATATCCTATCAGAGATATGATACATTGTGTGGTAAAGAAGGAAACATACTCTGGTGAGAAAGGACGTCTCTAGAAGGTATGACACACAGTCTAAAATGCAGCCAGAGAAAGGAAGGATGGAGGGATGACTAAAAGAAGGATAGAGTTTGTGTATTATTCACCAATCCGCTCCTTCATTAGCTTCACATAATAATCAGAGCTGGAAACTCATCTCAACAGAGGAGTGTGTGTGTGTGTGTGTGTGGGGGGGGGGGGGCAGTTTTCCTGGTAGGAATTCTCAAGGTTTCAAGCAGAGCAGGAGGCTCCCTGGCTGACTCAGACACAGTATTGCAGTAGCACATACTGATGTATTGTTGGCCCTATTTCACACACACACACACACACACACACACACACACACACACACACACACATCCTGCACTAATGGAAATGTCCTTGTTTGCCAAACATTCCATTATATGCTCAGAGTCTAAATCAGCCAGGAATTTGTCTCGGTGTATGATACTGTCTCTGGGCCTGTGCTAACAGCATTCATTTACTTTCAAATCATTTAAAATAGTACATGGCATTTCATAACACTTTTCACAACACATTAAGCGTGTTCCCTCAGGCCACTAATATTACATTATACTGCATGTTATCTATGCATTCTTTCTTTAGTCGAAGGACATTTTGAGAATCTTTTTTTTTCAAGCTCTGGCTAAGTCTGTTTCAGACATAGTTACACACAAAGCACTACATAAAAAGTGTATGCACAAATGTATTAGATATTAAACAGTGACACAAAGCAAACACAACAGGACGTCTTCCTACTGTATTAACACAGTTAACACAGTTAACTGCCAATGAAATCATATGCTGCTGACAATGCTAGCTAATCGAGCATTGTGTGATTTCATCAGGTCTCTCACAGAGAGAAATGTAACAATGAACGGTGTTTGTTCACTTGGATTCTGGTCTCACTGCCTTTAGTATTGCCTCACGCACACCATACACTGTAATTGTGGTGATTTAATTTAAAATGCATGATGGGTAAATATTGGAATATTGCAGATGTGTGAGCTGCCGCCCTGCCTGTGAGCTGAGATTGAGAGGCAGGTAATGGTAAGGATATGATTGGCTGACGCTCTGAGTTGCAGCCCCTTGCTCTCCGTGTGTGTGCGTACGTGCTCGTGTGTTTGTCTGCATGTGTGTGTGTGTGCGTACGTGCTCGTGTGTTTGTCTGCATGTGTGTGCGTGTCTGTGTGTGTGTGTGTGTGTGTGTGTGTGTGGTTGAGCCCAATGCATTAACCCTGCTTGCCAATAGTAAATAACATGCGTGTGATTCCCACCCCGTTGTGCCATGGCTGTGGTTGAAGGCTACTTACAGCTACCCTTGTTAACTAACCACTCTTAACACCCCTGGGCTAGTCCAAGAGATGGTCCAGTCTGATACTGACGGTGCAGTCGGTACTCTACTTCCTATTTCTTATCTAAGTCAAATACACTGCTCAAAGAAATAAAGGGAACACTAAAATAACACATCCTAGATCTGAATGAATGAAATATTCTTATTAAATACTTTTTTATTTACGTAGTTGAATGTGCTGACAACAAAATCACACAAAAATGATCAATGGAAATCAAATTTATCAACCCATGGAGTTCTGGATTTGGAGTCAAACTCAAAATTAAAGTGGAAAACCACACTACAGGCTGATCCAACTTTGATGTAATGTCCTTAAAACAAGTCAAAATGAGGCTCAGTAGTGTGTGTGGCCTCCACATGCCTGTATGACCTCCCTACAATGCCTGGGCATGCTCCTGATGAGGTGGTGGATGGTCTCCTGAGGGATCTCCTCCCAGACCTGGACTAAAGCATCCGCCAACTCCTGGACAGTCTGTGGTGCAACGTGGCGTTGGTGGATGGAGCGAGACATGATGTCCCAGATGTGCTCAATTGGATTCAGGTCTGGGGAACGGGCAGTCCATAGCATCAATGCCTTCCTCTTGCAGGAATTGCTGACACACTCTAGCCACATGTGGTCTAGCATTGTCTTGCATTAGGAGGAACCCAGGGCCAACCGCACCAGCATATGGTCTCACAAGGGGTCTGAGGATCTCATCTCGGTACCTAATGGCAGTCAGGCTACCTCTGGTGAGCACATGGAGGGCTGTGCGGCCCCCCAAAGAAATGCCACCCCACACCATGACTGACACCATGACTGCGAATTTGCCAATCTTGGTGTTCTCTGGCAAATGCCAAACGTCCTGCACGGTGTTGGGCTGTAAGCACAACCCCCACCTGTGGACATTCGGCCCTCATACCACCCTCATGGAGTCTGTTTCTGACCGTTTGAGCAGACACATGCACATTTGTGGCCTGCTGGAGGTCATTTTGCAGGGCTCTGGCAGTGCTCCTCCTGCTCCTCCTTGCACAAAGGCGGAGGTAGCGGTCCTGCTGCTGTGTTGTTGCCCTCCTACGGCCTCCACGTCTCCTGATGTACTGGCCTGTCTCCTGGTAGCGCCTCCATGCTCTGGACACTACGCTGACAGACACAGCAAACCTTCTTGCCACAGCTCGCATTGATGTGCCATCCTGGATGAGCTGCACTACCTGAGCCACTTGTGTGGGTTGTAGACTCCATCTCATGCTACCATTAGAGTGAAAGCACCGCCAGCATTCAAAAGTGACCAAAACATCAGCCAGGAAGCATAGGAACTGAGAAGTGGTCTGTGGTACCACCTGCAGAACCACTCCTTTATTGGGGGTGTCTTGCTAATTGCCTATAATTTCCACCTGTTGTCTATTCCATTTGCACAACAGCATGTGAAATTTATTGTCAATCAGTGTTGCTTCCTAAGTGGACAGTTTGATTTCACAGAAGTGTGATTGACTTGGAGTTACATTGTGTTGTTTAAGTGTTCCCTTTATTTTTTTTGAGCAGTGTAATAGAAGGCCTGGACATTAACTTTAGAATGAATCTGCATAAAAGCAAATAGTTGTGGGATATTTGAAAATTCTTGTCCAGACCATCTAAATGACTGGATTTGGCTTCATTTCTTTGAAGCACTCCAGAACCCAGGTGATGCACTTCTAGCATTTCAGATTAACATATCAACAATACTCTCCAAGTAACTCTGTTATTGAAATCACATTTCCCACATCGGAAAATGTACGAACTGTGACTAGAACGTGGCATTCAACTTCCCTGTCATAGACAAATGTATTTCCTTTTTTATTATGTATATATTTATTTTACAATATGACAAATCCTTGGTGTCTTTTCTCCAGTATGCAGAGTTTGTGTGCTTTCCTTAGGTTTGAGGTGTGGATATGGTCTGTTCGGTGACTGATGTGTGTGCCTCTGTCTGTTCTGTAGAGCTTCTTGCTGCAGACTGATAGTGGTGTACTACAGGGTTAAGGTCAATTGCATCAATTCGGGAAGTGGTCTGAAATCGAAAAATCATAATTGAAAACGATAAATACCACTTCTCAATTCTTGAACTGGAATTTTAATTTATCTCCTGAATTGGCTAATAAATACCACTTCTCAATTCTTAAACTGGAATTTAAATTTATCCCCTGAATTGCCTGAATTAAAATGTAATTAATCCTAATCCTAGTAGGCTGTGTTTTGCCTGATTGATCACTTACCTGTCAATCTAAATGTCTTCTGTAGATTCCAGCCTGAACTTGAAGGGGATTGGCCGAGCCCTTATCCCTGAAATTATGGTGGACATACAAGGGGAGAGCTCTGCTGGTCATGAGCCCTCCCCCTATCCAACCCCACCCTTGGACCCTGAGATCCAATCAGAGAGCACCAGTCTGTGAAAGGGGAGGGATCACTCCAACTGACATCACCAAAAAACATTCTGCCTCTGCCCAATTGGCAATATGCTAGCCATTCATCCAATCGCCATAGTCGGAGTCAGCTCGGAGCCTCTACAGACTGGACCATACAAACTCCCTGCTCATCAATCCAGTGAGCAATAATGTCTGCAACAAACAACCCCTAGCCAACATTACTCTCTACAACAATACAGGGACTAGACAACCTTCTCTTACTCCATAATCCAAACTCAACACTGTTGGCACCCACCACCCAACACCCTCAACACCAACACCCTTCCATCCATAAACCATCAACAGTATTGGAACTGGACCACAGGATCACCCCATGTTCATTGAACCTTCGTTCTGCTAAACATGATAGGAAGTTGGCCTGCAGCTTTCTATTGAATCAACCAAGCCTGTACTGGGACTGGACAATATATATATAACCACTGAACTCCAATGCTGGCGAAGCTGTAATGTTATGACCCAGTACCTGGAAGCATCTGATCTGAATATACTGTTTCATCTTTGGATCCATTGTAGAATGTTGACATTGAATTGGGGCTGGGTGGGAGGCTAAGCTTGTAAACCTAAAAGCTCAGAACTTGTATGTTTGTATGATGTAACTTTCCTCCCTGTGGTACATTGTATGGTGGTTGTAGGAATATTTTTTTAATGGAAATTGCTCATTTGTATGTCCTCAATGCATTACCTAAGATTGTCTACAAAACTGCAATTTTGCCCCATTTGAGAACTTTCTTTAATGGTTTTTAATGGGCCAAGTAATACAAATGTAATGCAGAAAGTGCTATTGATGAGCAAATATACATGGTGAGCCCAAAGAATCCTATAAATTGCCATACTTCCTTTGATGAGAGCTCTCAAGGACCAAAGATGCCAGTTGATGAATAACTACATTTGGTGAGTGTGCTGCTTTGTGTTTGTAATATAAATGTTGTAATAGTTGCCAAGGACCAAATAAGTATCAATGAGGAGTGCAATTGAATGAACTGCATTCGTTTCATACGGTGTCTTCTCCACTCCCATTATTCACCCTGGTTCATTTGTTGTTGTTTTTAACCTGTCTTACCACAATATACTATAGGACTGTGTTTTATTCAACAGAGCTGAATTCAAACAAAACAGTCACCCCTGCCAAAAATGTGTATACCAATCACAGCTTTCCCCTTTAAAATAAAAGTTATATAAGAAAAGTGATTGGATATTCCCTGCCACAGATTTCCCCTTTAAAAGAAAAGTTATATAAGAAAAGTGATTGGATATTCCCTGCCACAGATTTCCCCTTTAAAAGAAAAGTTATAGAAGAAAAGTGATTGGATATTCCCTGCCACAGATTTCCCCTTTAAAAGAAAAGTTATATAAGAAAAGTGATTGGATATTCCCTGCCACAGATTTCCCCTTTAAAAGAAAAGTTATATAAGAAAAGTGATTGGATATTCCCTGCCACAGATTTCCCCTTTAAAAGAAAAGTTATAGAAGAAAAGTGATTGGATATTCCCTGCCACAGATTTCCCCTTTAAAAGAAAAGTTATAGAAGAAAAGTGATTGGATATTCCCTGCCACAGATTTCCCCTTTAAAAGAAAAGTTATAGAAGAAAAGTGATTGGATATTCCCTGCCACAGATTTCCCCTTTAAAAGAAAAGTTATAGAAGAAAAGTGATTGGATATTCCCTGCCACAGATTTCCCCTTTAAAAGAAAAGTTATAGAAGAAAAGTGATTGGATATTCCCTGCCACAGATTTCCCCTTTAAAAGAAAAGTTATAGAAGAAAAGTGATTGGATATTCTGCCACAGATTTTTAAAAGAAAAGTTATATAAGAAAAGTGATTGGATATTCCCTGCCACAGATTTCCCCTTTAAAAGAAAAGTTATAGAAGAAAAGTGATTGGATATTCCCTGCCACAGATTTCCCCTTTAAAAGAAAAGTTATAGAAGAAAAGTGATTGGATATTCCCTGCCACAGATTTCCCCTTTAAAAGAAAAGTTATAGAAGAAAAGTGATTGGATATTCCCTGCCACAGATTTCCCCTTTAAAAGAAAAGTTATAGAAGAAAAGTGATTGGATATTCCCTGCCACAGATTTCCCCTTTAAAAGAAAAGTTATAGAAGAAAAGTGATTGGATATTCCCTGCCACAGATTTTTTTTTTTGAGAAATGATTTGTTTTGATATCCGTTTTGATTTAATTTAGCTCATGAAATGGACAACCCAACAGAACAATATCCCAGGTTTGATTTGATGATTACTATTCAAATTTAGGATGTTATGTTGACAATCTTTAGTGGGTAACCTGGCTTCTCACTCTGCTTGTGATTATTGCCTTTTTTCCCACTACATTGCATGTTTTGAATGTGATTTGCATTGCTTGTTTTCTGCCCGTGTCTTTTCAACCTGAAAATGAACAAAGATTTTCGATAATGAGTGAATGGATCCTCCACTGTTTGTTCATATTAATACCCAAAACTATTTTCCTTTATTACTCTAAATAAACAAAACATGAATTAAAACAGTAATATCCCATGTTTATTCATGTCAGCTGAATACTGTATATTCTAATCTAATGGAATGTCTACTCTTAGTAAGAACTATAATAAATGTAGCATATTGAGAGGCATCATGCCCATTTAAACACTGCCAATCAAAACTAGACATTGCTGCCATATAGTAAAGATACAAATTGGCTGAATGAACTGGCATAAATATAATAATATACCAGTTTCATCTGAGGACAAAAATGTTGACAGCTGCGCCATACAGGGTGCAACATGAATAGGAGATGTTTGATGTACCAATTCCATGGCATAGGGTTTATGAACTGGTACAACAAACTACACTTGAGTCAATACTTACTTTTTCAATTTAAATTATTATATCAAATTCTTGCCACCAACAGAATGCCATATATATGGGGCATACAACGATCTCAGCTCTGTAGATTTTGTTGCGAAGAGGCAGAATCACTAGATCATTTATTCGGTTATTGCCCCTATGTAGCTTGTTTCTGGTCACAGGTTCAGGAACGGTTAAAAAATCACAACATGCACTTAAAATGAACCTTACAAATAGCAGTGTTGGGTAATTTGGAAAGCCTTAGTCAGTCAATAAATAATATAATACTCGTAGGAAAGGTTTTCATCTTTAGCTCACAATCTGTGCATAATATACGATTAGAAAGATTCAGAAATTCACAGCACAATTGAAAAATATATGGCACATTGAAACCAAATGAGGGTGGTCTATGGTGATCGGTGGGATGGGCTGAGAGTGGCTGAGTGGTGGGATGGGCTGAGAGTGGCTGAGGGGTGGGATTGGCTGAGTGGTGGGATGGGCTGAGAGTGGCTGAGGGGTGGGATGGGCTGAGTGGTGGGATGGGCTGAGAGTGGCTGAGGGGTGGGATGGGCTGAGAGTGGCTGGGATGGGCTGGGGTGGGATGGGCTGAGTGGCTGGGTGGGATGGGTGGCTGGGGTGGGATGGGCTGAGTGGCTGAGGGGTGGGATGGGCTGAGAGGGTTGGGATGGGCTGAGAGTGGCTGAGGGGTGGGATGGGCTGAAAGGGTGGGATAGGCTGAGGGGTGGGAAGGGCTGAGAGTGGCTGAGGGGTGGGATGGGCTGAGTGGCTGAGAGTGGCTGGGGTGGGATGGGCTGAGAGTGGCTGAGGGGTGGGATGGGCTGAGTGGCTGAGGGGTGGGATGGGCTGAGGGTGGGATGGGCTGAGGTGGGATGGGATGGGGGTGGGAGGGTGGCTGAGGGGTGGGATGGGCTGAGAGTGGCTGGGGTGGGATGGGCTGAGAGTGGCTGAGGGTGGGATGGGCTGAGTGGCTGGGTGGGATGGGCTGAGTGGGATGGGCTGGCTGAGGGGTGGGGGATGGGCTGAGAGTGGCATAGGCTGAGGGGTGGGATGGGCTGAGAGTGGTGGCTGAGGGGTGGGATGGGCTGAGAGTGGCTGAGGGGTGGGATTAAAGAGTGTGTGGTAATGTATTATTGTTATTGACTGCTTTATATGAAAGTAACATGTATGTCAAATGTATGTGTATGTAGCAAAAAAAGCTGTAAAAACAAAATGAAGATATTTGTCCTCTAAAAAAAACCTATACATTGCTATTATACAATAATAAATAACAGCCTTTGCTGTGACACTTCAGCAGCTCTCCGATGATGCTGCAGCAATGGCCAAGCACCACCTGTCCCTGCCAATATCATTGGCTGTTGAGAATTCCTCACTAGGCCCAGTAGCCAATGATAAAGACGGCGATGGAGAGGCAGATGATAAGGTTGGCGTCGACCACGTGGCTAAGGCATGGGTCCTCTTCCAGAGAGCTAGCGGGGTCGAGAAGAAGAGGGGGTTGTGGGGCGCTGTCCCCCTCCTTTTGCCGCTCCATCCCACACAGCCAGTAGAGGGCGGCCTTCAGCCTGGACTGGCTCCTCACACTGGCTTCTGAGGAGACTGGGGAGAGAGAAGTGTGGGTATATGCGTATAAGCAGTGTTTGACTTGGACTGGAACACACCTGTACTGGCGCCTCAGTTATGAGTACCGGCATCTTATAGAATATTGCTGTCTTAAAAATATTCCTGCACCTAAATATAAACAGTACTGGCACCCAAAATGAGTGCTGGCACCTATTTCAGTCCACTTCAAGCACTGGGATTGTGAGTATTGTATGAATCATGGTCCTTAGTATTGTTGAAGCAACATACCAGTATTAACCTACTGCTACCTAAAAAGGGACAACACTACCCACCTTTCCTCTGGAGGTGTGTCTCTCCGTTAGCCTTCTCCTGCTCTCTGTCTTCTATCTCCTGCTCTGCACTCTCCTCGGTCTCTGTAGCACTAGTCACAGTCTCTACTGTCTCTAAAGCTCCACTGCTCTTCTCCACCTTATCAAATCTGGTGAACCAGGTGAGGCGGCTGATCTGTTCCGTAGCAACAGCAACACAGACAATGCAACGGTTAGTGATATAGGCCATATCGTGCTCACATTTATTACACTGTCTATCTCAAGTTTATATTGGATTTAGACAGTACTGTAGATGCAAATTCTTCATTTATCACAGTGTCGTTGAAATCAATAGGTTCATTTGTTCAAATACACAATTGCCATCACAATCACTATCAAGATACTGTATTTGAGCTCTGGTTTCGTAGCACTCCCCAGCCTCCCCTCACCTGCTCTGGGCGGGGTTTCTCCGTGGCCAGGCTGACCCCCACCACCACCACCAGGGTGAGCAGAGACAGCACGGTGGAGAAGTAGAGGTAGTGGACATGTTTCACCACATCAGGCCTGCTGTCCTCCTGGTAACACAGTGGTGAGGGATAGATAAAGTCTAGGGCCATCCTCACACCGCCCACCAGTAGGCCCAGGAACAGGCCCCAGAAAGCCCCCTGCAGAACACAAAGGAGGGACATTTCATCTCTACATCATCTTTCAATACATCAGACTTTTACTGCAATCTGATTGCAAATTGAGTAGCATTTCATTCCTGTAGGTGAAAAACCAAGTACAGCCTATTTTCAGATGCAAACACTTACCTTCACTACACACACCTTCACTTCACACACCTACACTAGACACCTTCACTTCATACACCTTCACTACACACATCTTCACTTCACATACAGTACCAAAAGTTTGGACACACCTACTCATTCAAGGGTTTTTCTTTCTTTGTACTATTTTTTACATTGTAGAATAATATTGAAGACAAACTATGAAATAACACATTGAATCATGTAGTAACCAAAAAAGTGTTAGACAAGTCAAAATATATTTTATATTTGAGATTCTTCAAAGTAGCCACCCTTTGCCTTGATGACAGCTTTGCACACTCTTGGCATTCTGTCAAACAGCTTCATGAAGTCACCTGGAATGCATTTCAATTAACAGGTGTGCCTTGTTAAGTTAATTTGTGGAATTTCTTTCCTTAATGCATTTGAGCCAATCAGTTGTGTTGTGACAAGGCAGGGGTGGTATACAGAAGACAGCCCTATTTGGTAAAAGACCAAGTCCATATTATGGCAAGAAGAGCTCAAATAAGCAAAGAGAAACGACAATCCATCATTACATTAAGGCATGAAGGTCAGTCAATACGGAACTGTAGTCGCAAAAACCATCAAGCTCTAAGATGAAACTGGCTCTCATGAGGACCAACAAATGAATGGAAGACCCAGAGTTACTTCTGCTGCAGAGGATAAGTTCATTAGTTACCAGCCTCAGAAATTGCAGCCCAAATAAATGCTTCACAGAGTTCAAATAACAGGCAGATCTCAACATCAACTGTTCAGAGGAGACTGTGTGAATCAGGCCTTCATTTTACATTTACATTTAAGTCATTTAGCAGACGCTCTTATCCAGAGCGACTTACAATCATGGTCGAATTGCTGCAAAGAAACCAGTACTAAAGTACACCAATAATAAGAAGAGACTTGCTTGGGCAAAGAAACATGAGCAATTGACATTCGACCCATGGAAATGTGTCCTTTGGTTTGAGTCCAAATGTTAGATTTTTGGATCCAACCGCAGTGTCTTTGTGAGAGGCAGATTAGTGACCGGATGCTCTCTGCATGTGTGGTTCCCATTGTGAAGCATGGAGGAGGAGGTGTGATGGTGTGGGGGTGCTTTGCTGGTGACACTGTCAGTGATTTATTTAGAATTCAAGGCACACTTAACCAGCATGGCTACCATAATTTGTTTTTCAACAGGACAATAACCCAACACACCTCCAGGCTGTGTAAGGGCTATTTGACCAAGAAGGAGAGTGATGGAGTGTGGCATCAGATGACCTGGCCTCCACAATCACTTGACCTCAACCAATTGAGATTGTTTGGGAAGATTTGGACCTAAGCAGCCAACAAGTGCTTAGCATATGTGGGAATCTACATACCTTCACTACAGACACCTTCACTGCACATACCTTCACTACACACATTTTCACTACACTACACACACCTTCACTACACATACTTTCACTACAAATACCTTCACTACACACATTTTCACCAGACACCTTCACTACAAACCTTCACTATAGATCATTTCACTACAGACACCTACCTCACATACTGTACTCTGTATCCCCCCCCCAACACACACCTTCTCATTGGTCCTCTTCCAGAAGCATCCAGTCAGGAAGACGATGGAAACAGGGGGCTGGAGATAGGTACTGATGGACTGGATGTAGATAAACAGCTGTCCTCCCTGACTGGCCTGGACCACAGGGATCCAGAGCACTGACACCACCACCAGAACCAGCACAAACATCCTGAGGAGTATAGTGTATGTGTACCTTCCCACGAGTATGTGTATGCATGAGTATGAGTATGCATGAGTATGTGTATGTGTATGCATGAGTATGTGTATGCATGAGTATGTGTATGCATGAGTATGAGTATGTGTATGTATACCTTCCCACGAGCATGAGTTCCCACTCGGTTGCTCGGGGCCGGACATGCCTCCACAGGTCCATGGTGAAGATGGTGCTGGAGCTGTTGAAGATGGAGGTGAGGGAGGACATGAGAGCAGCAATCATCACCGCCATCATCAGACCACGCAGACCTGGAGAGCAAGAGAGAGAGAGAGAGACAGGAGTATGGAGAGTGCACACAGAGACAGGAGTATGGAGAGTACAGAGAGAGAGAGACAGGAGTATGGAGAGTACACAAAGGGAGAGAGACAGGAGTATGGAGAGTACACAGAGGGAGAGAGAGAGTACAGAGAGACAGGAGTATGGAGAGTACAGAGAGAGAGAGGAGTATGGAGAGTACAGAGAGAGAGAGGAGTATGGAGAGTACACAGAGAGAGAGAGAGGAGTATGGAGGGTACACACAGAGAGAGAGAGGAGTATGGAGAGTACACAGAGAGAGAGAGAGAGACAGGAGTATGGAGAGTACACACAGAGAGAGAGAGGAGTATGGAGAGTACACACACAGAGAGAGAGAGAGGAGTATGGAGAGTACACACACAGAGAGAGAGAGGAGTATGGAGAGTACACACAGAGAGAGGAGTATGGAGAGTACACAGAGAGAGAGAGAGGAGTATGGAGAGTACACACAGAGAGAGGAGTATGGAGAGTACACAGAGAGAGAGAGGAGTATGGAGAGTACACACAGAGAGAGACATGAAGAGTATACACAGAGAGAGAGAGAAAACGGGAGAGAGAGTGAAAGAGGGAGAATGTGCATGTGTGTATTATTTTCCTGTCAAATCGTCAGTTGGCAACCCATCCCTTATGGGATTAATTGACACAAATATTTAAATCATTCACTGATAATTGTTCTCTTCCATTGTTCTCTGCAGTACGCATCGCATGAAGTGTGTATGTGTATATTTGAAAGAGACAGAAGCCCTGTTTATATCTGCATCTAACATGCGTCCTTCAATCTGATCTTGTCCTTATATTGTTTGTTTACACTTAAGATCTGAATACAATCAGATCTCAATGTAACTTAACCAGGCTGTGTCACAACCGGCCGTGACCGGGAGTCCCATAGGGCGGTGCACGATTGTCCAGCGCTCGTTAGGGGAGGGTTTGGGTGGGGGGCTTTACTAAGTTAATCGCGCTCTAGCGACTCCTTGTGGCCACCCGGGCGACTGCAGGCTGACCCCGGTCTTCAGTTGAACAGTATCTCCTCCGACACATTGGTGCGGCTGGTTTCTGGGTTAAGCTGGCAGGTGTTAAGAAGCGTGGTTTGGCAGGTCATGTTTAGGAGGACACATGACTCGACCTTCGCCTCTCCGGAGCCCCAAGGGGAGCTGCAGCAATGAGACAAGATCGTAATTGGATAAGATGAAAAGGGGGATAAAATACTAAAAACACAGAAGCAGGTCTAGAGAGTGGAAGAAACACACAGCAGGTAAACACACAGCAGGTTGAGCGTGCAGAGTGACACAGAGACAGGGAGGCTTTAGTCCACAAAAACAACTACTAAGACAGAAAATAAATATAACAAAGAAAATCAAATCAAATCAAATGTATTTATATAGCCCTTCGTACATCAGCTGATATCTCAAAGTGCTGTACAGAAACCCAGCCTAAAACCCCAAACAGCAAGCAATGCAGGTATAGAAGCATGGTGGCTAGGAAAAACTCCCTAGAAAGGCCAAAACCTAGGAAGAAACCTAGAGAGGAACCAGGCTATGTGGGGTGGCCAGTCCTCTTCTGGCTGTGCCGGGTGGAGATTATAACAGAACATGGCCAAGATGTTCAACTGTTCATAAATGACCAGCATGGTCAAATAATAATAAGGCAGAACAGTCAGGTGGACTGGGGACAGCAAGGAGTCATCATGTCAGGTAGTCCTGGGGCACGGTCCTAGGGCTCAGGTCCTCCGAGAGAGAGAAAGAAAGAGAGAATTAGAGAGAGCATATGTGGGGTGGCCAGTCCTCTTCTGGCTGTGCCGGGTGGAGATTATAACAGAACATGGCCAAGATGTTCAAATGTTCATAAATGACCAGCATGGTTGAATAATAGTAAGGCAGAACAGTTGAAATCACTTAGGTTTCGCTCGGTCCTTCTTTACTTTTGCTTGGTGTCGGTCTCTCCCCCTACTCCCCCGCAGTGTGCCCCCGGGCTCCTTTTATTTGGCCTCCACGGCTGGTTGGCACTTTCCGCTAATTACCTCCACTTAGAGCTGTCTGTGTCGGGGTGCCCAGCTCCCGTATTCCCAGCAGAGGGAGCCAACGTCGCCTCACGTACCTCCCCTCTATTACCACCCCCCGGGGTAGACCTCCTGGGATACCACAAGGTGTTTGTGTGTACAGGAAGTGACAAAGACAGATGGAGATATACAACATGTTACAGAGAGAAGAACAGTTCCTCACCTGAGGGCAGTAGCTTCATGACCAGTTTGGCGTAGGCGATGTCTGAACAGCCCACTGGGTTCCCACACACCTCAGTACACACCTCAGGGTCACCACACGCCACCTCGTCTAGACGCAACAACAACGCTGCTGTAAATATACTGTCTCTCCTTTGTTTGATAGTGGTATCAGCAGGTTTTACCTAGGTACAGTATCCTCTCTAGAGTTACTGCCAAAGCCTTGCACTTAGGACATTGTACCTGGGTAGAGTATTCTGCTGATCATGCCGGGCAGGACCATCATGAAGAAGGGCAGGATCTTGAGGTAGGCAGCCAGCAGGGAGCCTCCTTTAGCATGGAGCAGGTTCTTAGCAGCCAGGGAGCGCTGCACTATCACCTGGATACAACACAACACAGAATCAGTGACTGGAACTGTTGACAGAGCAGCTGAATGTGCCTCCCAAGTGTATAGAGCACTTAAACAATCCATCTATTTTATTATTAAGGTGAATCAAAACTCTCCTGCCAGTGATGCAACAATGCCAATACAGTGATTTACAGTTCAAGTTAGATGGTGTTCTAAAGCCTAGTGTTTCCATTCCCCTTTAAGGTGTATCAATGCTGATACCTCAGATCTTCTCCTCTTGGCCATCTAGTGACTGTCCCTAAGCAGTGTCACTGTTACCTGGTCTGAGCACCAGTACCACATGGAGGGTATGGACATGCCCAGGAGGATGCCCGGCCAGGGCAGGTCAGAGGTTACAGGGTCACGGAACAGGTGGAAGGCGTCGTCCCGGGGGATCCCACATGTGGTGTTAGGGTCGCGGACAGAGGGGATGGCCGTAGCATACCCCTCTAGGAGGGCGTTCCAGCCCCCCACCTCAGCGAAACCTCCACAGGAGTAGGGCAGAGTTAGACAGTTAGGCAAACTGTACTGCACTGCCCTGTATTGTACTGCCCTGCCCTGTACTGTACTGCCCTGTATTTTACTGTACTGTACTGCCCTGTACTGCCCTGTATTGTACTGCACTGCCCTGTATTGTACTGTACTGCCCTGTATTGTACTGCACTGCCCTGTACTGTACTGCCCTGTATTGTACTGTACTGCCCTGTACTGTACTGTACTGCCCTGTATTGTACTGCACTGCCCTGTACTGTACTGCCCTGCATTGTACTGTACTGCACTGTACTGCCCTGCACTGCCCTGTATTGTACTGTACTGCCCTGTACTGTACTGCCCTGTACTGTATTGTACTATACAGAGAGTGAAAAACATGAAAATCAATAACTGAGGAAATCTCAAATCTAGTTGGAAAGTTTTTCTGATTAAAGACAAAGTATTTATCTTTGAATCATACACTGAGTATAAAAAACATTAGGAACACCTGCTCTTTCCATTACATAGTCTAACCAGGTGACAGCTATGATCCATTATTGATGGCACTTAAATCCACCTCAATCAGTGTAGATGGTAGTAGGTGTCAGGCGCACTGCTTTGTGTCAAAAACTGCTGGGTTTTTCACACTCAACAGTTTCCTATGTGTATCAAGAATGGTCCACTACCCAAAGGACATCCAGACAACTTGACACAGCTGTGGGCAGCATTGGAGTCAACATGGGCCAGCATCCCTGTGGAAAGCTTTCAACACCTTGTAGAGTCCATACCCCAACGAATTGAGGCTGTTCTAAGGCAACTCAATATTAGGGAGGTGTTCCTAATGTTTTGTATACTCAGTGTATACAGTAGCCACCGATCAACACAGCACCAAAGCAGAGACCTACTGAAGCCCATGAGGGTGAGTGCTCCTATCAACATGATGCCAGTCTGGGCAGCGTCTGTGTACATGACAGCAGCCAGACCACCTGAAACAACACAGCACAACACTGAACCAGGCTCTATGTTTGAACTGGTAGACTTTAGGAAAAATATGATTGTTTTGGAAGAGAGTGAAAGAGAGAAAGGGACATAGAGAGAGAAAATTAGTGAGAGAGAGTGAGAGAGACAGAGTGAGAGAGACAGAGAGAGAGTGAGAGAGACTTTAACCATTTGTACATTGTTAAAACACTGTATATATATGGATGTAATATGACATTTGTAATGTCTTTGTTGTTTTGAAACTTCTGTATGTGTAATGTTTACTGTTAATTTTTATTGTTTATTTCACTTTTGTATATTATCTACCTCACTTGCTTTGGCAATGTTAACACGTTTCCGATGCCAATAAAGCCCCTTGAATTGAATTGAATTGAATTGAATTGAAGAGAGAGAGAGAGAGAGAATAGCATGGTACCTGTTACAGTATAGAGAGCAGTGATGAGCAGAAGCACCACCACAGCTACATAGATGTTCCACTGCAGGGCCTGTTGAATAAACACTGCCCCAGCATACATATCCACCTGCACACACACACACACACACACACGCACGCATGATGCACACACAGCAGCGGAGCAAGCCGTCTCAATTCATTCAATAGATTCACGTCCAAAACAATGTTGTATTGAGAAAGTAAATAGCTGATGAGATACATAGAAGTGTTTTGACTTTACTTACCGATATCTTTGTGAAGATGTAAATGAATAAATACAAAATAGCTATGAATAATTGTATTCGCTTCCCCCCGAATCGCTTCTGCAAGTATTCAGGCATGGTTGTCACCTGCATGTTGGGATACAGGGAAACAGACAGAACATGAATGATTGAACAAGTTATCACCACTGTGATCTAAAGTATCTCAGTACACAGAGAGGGAAGTGTTGTGTCTCAGTACACAGAGAGGGAAGTGTTGTGTCTCAGTACTCCGAGAGGGAAGTGTTGTGTCTCAGTACACACAGAGGGAAGTGTTGTGTCTCAGTACTCAGAGAGGGAAGTGTTGTGTCTCAGTACACAGAGAGGGAAGTGTTGTGTCTCAGTACTCAGAGAGGGAAGTGTTGTGTCTCAGTACACACAGAGGGAAGTGTTGTGTCTCAGTACACAGAGGGAAGTGTTGTGTCTCAGTACACAGAGAGGGAAGTGTTGTGTCTCAGTACACAGAGAGGGAAGTGTTGTGTCTCAGTACACAGAGAGGGAAGTGTGTCTCACAGAGGGAAGTGTTGTGTCTCAGTACACAGAGAGGGAAGTGTTGTGTCTCAGTACACAGAGAGGGAAGTGTTGTGTCTCAGTACACACAGAGGGAAGTGTTGTGTCTCAGTACACAGAGAGGGAAGTGTTGTGTCTCAGTACACAGAGAGGGAAGTGTTGTGTCTCAGTACACAGAGAGGGAAGTGTTGTGTCTCAGTACACAGAGATGGAAGTGTTGTGTCTCAGTACACAGAGATGGAAGTGTTGTGTCTCAGTACACAGAGAGGGAAGTGTTGTGTCTCAGTACACAGAGAGGGAAGTGTTGTGTCTCAGTACACAGAGAGGGAAGTGTGTCTCAGTACACAGAGATGGAAGTGTTGTGTCTCAGTACACAGAGAGGGAAGTGTTGTGTCTCAGTACACAGAGAGGGAAGTGTTGTGTCTCAGTACACAGAGAGGGAAGTGTTGTGTCTCAGTACACAGAGAGGGAAGTGTTGTGTCTCAGTACTCAGAGAGGGAAGTGTTGTGTCTCAGTACACAGAGAGGGAAGTGTTGTGTCTCAGTGTTGTGTCTCAGTACACAGAGAGGGAAGTGTTGTGTCTCTCAGTACTCAGAGAGGGAAGTGTTGTGTCTCAGTACTCAGAGGGAAGTCTCAATACTCAGAGGGAAGTGTTGTGTCTCAGTACACAGAGAGGGAAGTGTTGTGTCTCTCAGAGAGGGAAGTCACACAGAGAGGGAAGTGTTGTGTCTCAGTACACAGAGAGGGAAGTGTTGTGTCTCAGTACTCAGAGAGGGAAGTGTTGTGTCTCAGTACTCAGAGAGGGAAGTGTTGTGTCTCAGTACACAGAGAGGGAAGTGTTGTGTCTCAGTACACAGAGAGGGAAGTGTTGTGTCTCAGTACACAGAGAGGGAAGTGTTGTGTCTCAGTACACAGAGAGGGAAGTGTTGTGTCTCAGTACTCAGAGAGGGAAGTGTTGTGTCTCAGTACTCAGAGAGGGAAGTGTTGTGTCTCAGTACACAGAGAGGGAAGTGTTGTGTCTCAGTACACAGAGAGGGAAGTGTTGTGTCTCAGTACTCAGAGAGGGAACACAGAGAGGGAAGTGTTGTGTCTCAGTACACAGAGAGGGAAGTGTTGTGTCTCAATACACAGAGAGGGAAGTGTCGTGTCTCAGTACACAGAGAGGAAAGTGTTGTGTCTCAGTACACAGAGAGGGAAGTGTTGTGTCTCAGTACACAGAGAGGGAAGTGTTGTGTCTCAGTACACAGAGAGGGAAGTGTTGTGTCTCAGTACACAGAGAGGGAAGTGTTGTGTCTCAGTACACAGAGAGGGAAGTGTTGTGTCTCAGTACACAGAGAGGAAAGTGTTGTGTCTCAGTACACAGAGAGGGAAGTGTTGTGTCTCAGTACACAAGAGAGGAAAGTGTCGTGTCTCAGTACACAGAGAGGAATATTCAAATAAACTCCTCGCCTGTAATGGGGTATTTGAGCGCTGAAATACTTGGCTCGATATTGCATATAATTTCAGTAGGCCTACTTTGGTGTGATATTTCAGTAGTACAGACAGTGGACTGACAGAAAGGTGTGTGTTGACCTCTCACCCCGGAAGCGATATAGATGGGCAGGAAAAGCCAACCCAAGAGCAGCACCATCAGCATCCCCTGCCAACCAGAGACATCGATACTTGTGATTTATGCAAAGCTTAGTATGAAAAAAGTAATATTTTAAAGTTTGCATTAAACCATATGCCCTATAAAAATCATGTGCAGATGTAGGGTCTTAATTAATCCTGTAGCAACAGGAAATGTGAATTATTGTGTGGATTGTATGTAATTAATAAACATTTATGTAAAGGTTGATACATTTTTCGTGATGGAAAAATCAAGTCTGAAATTTCTAAGTGGAAATTCCAAACTTCAGAAGCCTTTTTAAACCTAAATTGCCTGCATTGCAGGAACGTTCTCCTGCAACAGGGTGAGCAAATGAAGATCCTGCATCTGTACTAGAGATCCACATCCAGTTTGTAATGAATTCTAATGTCCAGATGTATAGTCTTACGTTCCACTCATATGCCACAGCACTGATGCCCGCTGCTGCTCCTGAGCCTGCCAGGCCCATGAAGTGGCCGCTACCCACATTACTGGCAAACAGAGAGGTGCCCACCTGCAGGGAGAGAGTGTCAGAGAGATAAAGAGAGAGACAATGTGTGAGTGACAATACAACAATGTCTGACTTTAAGCCAACCCCATTGTAAAGTATTCATATCTCCCCATATAAAATCTCAGTTCCACCCCAATAACATTACAAGGACTGCTTTGTTTCACCATCTGGTTTGGTCCTGGACTATTCAGAACAAGAGGAATAAATCAACACTGGTTCCTCTTGAATCCATTCAACATACTGAGTGGATGTCATTTGTGTGTCGTTTCCATAGCAACATCTCTGTTTCTTTTCACTCACCGGCCACCAGGACATGCTCTTTCCTGCCAGGAAGTATCCATCCACCGTGCTCCGCTTGGTTTTCCACATGGACTGGAAGGGAAGGACTGACTGTTACACACATTCTCTATTCAGACTTTAATGTGTGCTGAAGTAGAGTGCTGAATTATTGTACTGAAGGAGTGTACTGAATTAGTGTGCTAAATTAGTGTACTGAAGGAGTAAAGGAGTGTGCTGAAGGAGTGTACTGAATTAGTGTACTGAAGTAGTGTACTGAAGGAATGTGTTGAATTAGTGTGCTGAATTAGTGTACTGAAGGAGTGTGCTGAAGGAGTAAAGGGGTGTACTGAATTAGTGTACTGAAGGAGTAAAGGAGTGTGCTGAAGTAGTGTACTGAAGTAGTGTACTGAATTAGTGTGCTGAAGTAATGTACTGAACTAGTGTGCTGAAGGAGTGTGCTGAATTAGTGTACTGAAGGAGTGTGCTGAAGGAGTGTGCTGAATTAGTGTACTGAAGGAGTGTGCTGAATTAGTGTGCTGAAGGAGTGTGCTGAATTAGTGTACTGAAGGAGTGTGCTGAAGGAGTAAAGGAGTGTACTGAAGTAGAACAACTCTACTTTGAGATTGAGATGCAAGAATATACTGTAGAGCAACAACCAAACAAATCCCAATAGAGCACATGACATGTTTCAGTCAATCTCACCAGGGCTATTGATTTGTCTGGAATAAATCAAATCATTTAGAAATGGAATCCTAATCCCTATATAGTGCACTACTTTTGGCCAGCTACATAGGAATAGGGTTCCATTTTGGATGCCATTAGGGTGCCTTTTCCCAAATTGCTCCTACTTACCCAGAGGCCCACAGCCAGTACAAGGAGGAAGTAGACAACGAGCACCACAATGTCTATGGTGACCAGGGTGGGTACACCTAAACCTGGGGATTGGGAGGGGGGCACGGTGGTCCCCTGAGTGGTAGCCATACTTGGGTCAAAGGTCACTGGAATTCTCAGGGAGTGATTGCGTATTCTGCTGGTGAGGGAAATGTAGTCATTGTTGATTCTAATCATAATAGAGCCTCCAAACACTACATTCACTAGATTCACAGAATTACCTTATTTACATAAGTATTCAGACCCTTTGCTATGAGACTCGAAATTGAGCTCAGGTGCATCCTGCTTCCATCGATCATCTTTGAGATGTTTCTACAACTTGATTGGAGTACACCTGTGGTCAATTCAATTGATTGGACATGATTTGGAAAGACACACACCTGTCTATAAAAGGTCCCACAGTTGACAGTGCATGTCAGAGCAAAAACCAAGCCATGAGGTCGAAGGAATTGTCCGTAGAGCTCCCAGACAGGATTGTGTCGAGGCACAGATCTGGGGAAGGGTAACAAAACATTTCTGCAGCACCAAATGTCCCCAAGAACACAGTGGCCTCCATCATTCTTAAATGAAATAAGCTTGGAACCACCATGACTCTTCCTAGAGCCAAACTGAGCAATTGGGGGAGAAGGGCCTTGGTCAGGTGACCAATAATCATAGCTTTCACCTTGATTCACCAAAAAGGACAACCATCTCTGCAGCACTCCACCAATCAGGCCTTTATGGTAGAGTGGCCAGACGGAAGCCACTCCTAGGTAAAAGGCACATAACAGCCCACTTAGAGTTTTCCAAAAGGCACCTGAAGGACTCTCAGACCATGAGAAACAAGATTCTCTGGTCTGATGAAACCAAGATTCAACTCTTTGGCCTGAATGCCAAGCGTCACATCTGGATGAAACCTGGCACCATCCCTACGGTGAAGCATGGGGATGGCAACATCATGCTGTGGTGATGTTTTTCAGTGGCAGGGACTGGTAGACTAGTCAGGGTCGAGGGAAAGATGAACGGAGCAAAGTATAGAGAGATCCTTGATGAAAACCTGCTCCAGAGCTCTCAGGACCTCAGACTGGGGTGAAGGTTCACCTTCCAACAGGACAACCCTCAGCACACAGCCAAGACAACACAGGACTGGCTTCAGGACAAGTCTCTGAATGTCCTTGAGTGGCCCAGCCAGAGCTTGGACTTGAATCAGTTCAAACATCTCTGGAGAGACCTGAAAATAGCTGTGCAGGGACACTCCCCATCCAATCTGATAAAGCGTGAGAGGATTGGGAGGAACTCCCCAAATACAGGTGTACGAAGATTGTAGCTTCATACCTGAGAAGACCCGTTGCGGTAATCGCTGCCAAAATGCTTCAACAAAATACTGAGTAAAGGGTCTGAATACTTATGTAAATGTAATATTTCAGTTTATTTTATAATGTTGCAAAAAAAAAGTAAAACCTTTTTTTGCTTTGTCATTATGGGGTATTGTGTGTACATTGGTGAGAAAAAAACATTTTAGAATAAGTCAAGGTGTCTGAATACTTTCCGAAAGCACTGTACACATACATATACAGGTTTTACGCTATACTCACTGGACCCTGACCGGAGTTTATACATTATCCAGGTTTTACACTATACTCACCGGACCCTGACCGGAGTTTATACATTATCCAGGTTTTACACTATACTCACTGGACCCTGACCGGAGTTTATACATTATCCAGGTTTTACGCTATACTCACCGGACCCTGACCGGAGTTTATACATTATCCAGGTTTTACACTATACTCACCGGACCCTGACCGGAGTTTATACATTATCCAGGTTTTACGCTATACTCACTGGACCCTGACCGGAGTTTATACATTATCCAGGTTTTATACTATACTCACCGGACCCTGACCGGAGTTGATACATTATCCAGGTTTTACGCTATACTCACTGGACCCTGATCGGAGTTTATACATTATCCAGGTTTTACGCTATACTCACTGGACCCTGACCGGAGTTTATACATTATCCAGGTTTTACGTTATACTCACTGGACCCTGACCGAAGTTTATACATTATCCAGGTTTTACGCTATACTCACTGGACCCTGACCGGAGTTTATACATTATCCAGGTTTTACACTATACTCACCGGACCCTGACCGGAGTTGATACATTATCCAGATTTTACACTATACTCACTGGACCCTGACTGGATTTGACACATTATCCTTATTCATAGTCTCAATTTGTCGGGGCATGGACTCTACAAGGTGTTGAAAGCATTCCACAGGGATGCTGGGCCATGTTGACTCAATGCTTCCCACAGTTGTTTCAAGTTGTCTGGATGTCCTTTGGGTGGTGGACCATTCTTGATACACATGGGAAACTGTTGACACAAGCCGGTGCTACTATACCTCGTTCAAAGGCACTTCAATGTTTTGTCTTGCCCATTCATTCTCTGAATGGCACACAAACACAATCCATGTCTCAAGGTTTAAAAAGCCTTATTTAAGTTGTCTCCTCCCTTTCATCGACACTGATTGAAGGGGATTAAACAAGTGACATCAATAAGGGATCATATCTTTCACCTGGATTCACCTGGTCAGTCTATGTCATGGAACGAGCAGGTCAGTACAGGTGCATCAAAGCTGGGACCGAGAGACTGAAGAACAGCTTCTAGCTCAAGGCCATCAAACTGCTAAACAGCAAACACTGACTCAGAGAGGCTGCTGCCTACATGGAGACCCGATCCCTGGCCACATTAACAAATGGATCACTAGTCACTTTAAACAATGCCCCTTTAAACAATGCCCCTTTAAATAATGCCACTTTAATCATGTTTACATATCCTACATTACTCATATGTATATACTGTATTCTATACCATCTACTGCACCTTGCCTATGCCGCTCGGCCATCGCTCATCCATATATTTATATGTACATATTCTCATTCACCCCTTTTAGATTTGTGTGTATTAGGTAGTTGTTGGGGAACAGTTAGATTGCTTGTTAGATATTACTGCACTGTCGGAACTAGAAGCACAAGCATTTTGCTACACTCGCATTAACATCTGCTAACCATGAGTATGTGAAAAATAAAATGATATTTTTGTATTTAGATTTTGTTCATATTTTGTATAGTCAGTGTATGCTGAGAAGCTCCACGGTGTAAAGTGTTATCCAAAGACCAACTAACTACTGTCCATGTTTTAATTCCCTCACACCATTCATATAATATCCTCACACCAAACATTAACTCAAGGACAATAGTCACCTTGCGTTTAAGTGTACTGAACCCTACAGTACTTACCTGTCAGTTTGTAGTCAGACTCAGGGTTTAATTCCAGTTGGCCGGTCCTATAGCAGTTCTCATGGTGGATGTTGGTCTCCTTTCTGACCAGGGGATCAAACTCCACTGTCTACTTATATAAGACAACACTAGCTGGTTAAAATGTAAAAGTTTTATTACCAGTGAAGTGTGTGTGTGTGTGTGTGTGTGTGTGTGTGTGTGTGTGTGTGTGTGTGTGTGTGTGTGTGTGTGTGTGTGTGTGTGTGTGTGTGTGTGTGTGTGTGTGTGTGTGTGTGTGTGTGTGTGTGTGTGTGTGTGTGTGTGTGTGTGTGTGTGTGTGTGTGTGTGTGTGTGTGTGTGTGTGTGTGTGTGTGTGTGTGTGTGTGTGTGTGTGTGTGTGTGTACACTGAACTAGTAAACATACTCATATGCAGATTTGACACTTTGTTCTGCTAAATTATAAGTTTAGTTAGATCTGTCACTACACTGACCACAGCTCTTCAGACTCTACAGTACTAGCCTTTTTCTCACAATTCCTCATAGCACTCTTATCAATTCCTCATAGCACTCTTGTCAATGCAATAGAGACAACAATCTCACTGATTGATCGCACAGACATTTCCACTACTAAATCACTTGCATATCTCAGGTTGTTAAAAACTGTTGTTGGGTTCTAATTATCAGAATAAGAACTCGATGGACACTATGAAAGCTTAAACCAGGTTTATTCTTCCCAAAGGATCGAACAGCTGAACAGACAAAAACATATTCACACAAGCACTTTAACCCTTTCTCCTATGCTGAGTCTCCTCCTACACATCTGAACAGCCAGTGCATCTCTGTTGCTAGACAGAACCTTAGTGATATCTGTTCTTCGTCACTTCATCTGACCTGACCTCTGCCCCAAAATGTAAACATTATGTCCGGATATTATACATTACCCTCTCTCCCTCAGTGACATATCCTGACATAATGTAAACGTTATACATCACCCTCCCTCCCTCCCTCAGTGACATATCCTGACATAATGTAAAAGTTATACATTACCCTCTCTCCCTCAGTGACATATCCTGACATAATGTAAACGTTTTACATTACCCTCTCTCCCTCAGTGACATATCCTGACATAATGTAAAAGTTATACATTACCCTCTCTCCCTCAGTGACATATCCTGACATAATGTAAACGTTTTACATTACCATCTCTCCCTCAGTGACATATCCTGACCTAATGTAAAAGTTATACATTACCCTCTCTCCCTCAGTGACATATCCTGACATAATGTAAACGTTATACATTGCCCTCTCTCCCTCAGTGACATATCCTGACATAATGTAAACATTTTATATTACCCTCTCTCCCTCAGTGACATATCCTGACATAATGTAAACGTTATACATTACCCTCTCTCCCTCAGTGACATATCCTGACATAATGTAAATGTTATATATTGCCCTCTCTCCCTCAGTGACCTATCCTGACATAATGTAAACGTTTTACATTACCCTATCTCCCTCAGTGACACATCCTGACATAATGTAAACGTTTTACATTACCCTCTCTCCCTCAGTGACATACCCTGCCATAATGTAAACGTTTTACATTACCCTCTCTCCCTCAGTGACATATCCTGACATAATGTAAACGTTATACATTACCCTCTCTCCCTCAGTGACATGAATAAGTATATTTCATAAGTCAAGAAATCAGAACCCAACACTGTATTTAGGAAAAAGACAGTCATTCAGGGTAATGTTCTTATACCAGGCTTTTTTATTTGTCAGCGTTGGCTGTTACAATACAAAACATAGACTTATCTGAGAGCAACAACTTCCAGAACACATTGCTGAATATGTATAGCTATCCAGACGACAAAGTCAGAAATTAAGATCATACCGTTAGAAAACAAATGATGGCAATAACTTATCGACATGTTCTGAATAACATTATAAGCACGTCTTCTTACATCTGCCTTATCTTATTCATTTAAAATGATCCACATTAGTTGTATTCTAAAGAATGTCCTATTTCTCTCATGTAACGAATGTCTGAAAAGCTGGAGACCAGTGTTGCTTTAATTGAATATGTAAAATGACAAAGATATATTAAAACAAGGTTTGATGAAGTTAAGTATTAACATCCTATGTCATTAAAGTCCCTAGAGTTACTGTTTAAGGGATAGTTCAGCCATATTTAGTTCAGCCATATTACAAAATTACATATTGGTTTCCTTACCCTGCAAGCAGTCTATGGGCAAAGTATGACAGCAATCCATGCTTTAGTTTAGTTTCCCTGACACTACTAACATTTTAGCATTTGTGGCACAAATCCCATTCAAGTCACAGGACTGATGTTATAATTTTCACGCATCATGTTCATATCATCTACTGTATAAGTGACTTTGTTGAGCTTCACAATCAATTTAAGATACTTTTGGATTATTTGGACATGATGCATGAAAAATGCTAATATCGGTCGCATGACTTGAATGGGATTTGAGCCACAAATCCTAAAACATTAGAATGTGTGCCAGGGAACAGTGCCAGGGAACAGTGCCAGGGAACAGTGCCAGGGAACAGTGCCAGGGAACAGTGCCAGGGAACAGTGCCAGGGAACAGTACCAGGGAACAGTACCAGGGAACAGTGCCAGGGAACAGTACCAGGGAACAGTACCAGGGAACAGTGCCAGGGAACAATGCCAGGGAACAGTACCAGGGAACAGTGCCAGGGAACAGTACCAGGGAACAGTACCAGGGAACAGTGCCAGGGAACAATGCCAGGGAACAGTACCAGGGAACAGTGCCAGGGAACAGTGCCAGGGAACAGTACCAGGGAACAGTGCCAGGGAACAGTACCAGGGAACAGTACCAGGGAACAGTGCCAGGGAACAGTGCCAGGGAACAGTGCCAGGGAACAGTGCCAGGGAACAGTGCCAGGGAACAGTGCCAGGGAACAGTGCCAGGGAACAGTGCCAGGGAACAGTGCCAGGGAACAGTGCCAGGGAACAGTGCCAGGGAACAGTACCAGGGAACAGTGCCAGGGAACAGTGCCAGGGAACAGTGCCAGGGAACAGTGCCAGGGAACAGTGCCAGGGAACAGTACCAGGGAACAGTGCCAGGGAACAGTACCAGGGAACAGTGCCAGGGAACAGTACCAGGGAACAGGGAACAGTGCCAGGGAACAATGCCAGGGAACAGTACCAGGGAACAGTGCCAGGGAACAGTGCCAGGGAACAGTGCCAGGGAACAATGCCAGGGAACAGTGCCAGGGAACAGTACCAGGGAACAGTGCCAGGGAACAATGCCAGGGAACAGTGCCAGGGAACAGTGCCAGGGAACAGTGCCAGGGAACAATGCCAGGGAACAGTGCCAGGGAACAATGCCAGGGAACAGTGCCAGGGAACAGTGCCAGGGAACAGTGCCAGGGAACAATGCCAGGGAACAGTGCCAGGGAACAGTACCAGGGAACAGTGCCAGGGAACAATGCCAGGGAACAGTGCCAGGGAACAGTGCCAGGGAACAGTGCCAGGGAACAGTGCCAGGGAACAATGCCAGGGAACAGTACCAGGGAACAGTACCAGGGAACAGTACCAGGGAACAGTGCCAGGGAACAATGCCAGGGAACAGTACCAGGGAACAGTGCCAGGGAACAGTGCCAGGGAAACGTAACCAAAGCTTGGATTGCCATCGTACCTTGGCCATAGACTGCTTACAGGGTAAGGAAACCAAAATGTCATTTTTCTCATTTGTGTGAACTATCCCTTTAAGTAATGTGCTTCAAGAAAGTAGTGTGTCCCCTCATTGAATTCTAGAGGTTAAAGTGAAGGTGCAGTATGCAGAAATGATCATGAAAATGTAACAAATCCTCCTACTGTTCATAATAGAACACTGCCCGTTGACAGCAGGTCAGTATCAACACAATCAGAGACGGAGAGGAACAGATAGTTAACAGCACAATGTGTTTTCATTTCATAACATTCCTTTTCTTTAGTAGTAATGAGTATCCACTGGATATCGTACAAGACACACTTCATTCAAAATGAATAACTTGTAAATACATTCAGTGTGGTGGGTGGCTTACAAAAATATGGAACAGGTAAATCATTTCAAAAATGTAAATTATTGGAAAGCATTTCATAAGTGACTACTTAAATATGTATATCCTGTATTACATATATCATTACAGTTATATTTTAGTGGTACAATATATAATACACATTTAATTCTCAAATCAGACACATTGACACAGACATTCAGTCATCTCTTTTAACTGCTGAAGTATCAAATACATGTTTTTAGCAATAATAGTTTAAATCTGTATGTCTCTCAAAACGATCCAGTATTCTGTTTCCCATTGCTGATCATGTTCTGTAGCCTTCATCTTTCTAGCCTATAATTGTATCATACATTCATATACAGTATATCAGACAGCTGGGTTCAAATAGTTACTGATGTCAGTCTCTTTCCTATTCCTTTTCATGAATCTTTTCATTTCTATAAATGGTATAACATTTTTATTTACAAATATATAAAAAGCAAAACCATTGATCCAGTATAGCTGAATTTGTCTGTTCCAGAGGAACACTCTATAGCCATGAAATATACAGAGTTTGAGGTGTTAAACTAGCTGGACATTCAAACTACACTGTCACGTATTAAAGCCCTGTATGCACAACTCTGCAGACAACCTAATTCCCACAATATACATTTCTTGAATGACAAAAATTGAAATGCTATGAGTGCGTTTGTGTGTATGTGTTTGTGCATGTATGCGGATTTTCGCATGCGCTCCTGTCCGTGTGTGTGTGAGAGAGATAGAGACTGTGTGTGTGTCTGCCTGTCTGCCTGCCTGCCTGTCTGCCTGCCTGCCAACCCTTCTTCCTGTCTCTCTGATCACCAGGCCAGGGGTGAGGCCATTCTTGGGCTCCTGGGACTCCTAGGAGGGTTCTCATTGGCCTGGTTCTCACTAAGAGCTCTCTGAAAAACAACAATAAAACATTGTCAGACAAGACAAAAACATGCAGTACCATTACTACTACCGTCTTGATAGCACTTCTTGATAGCACTACATACTTGTCTATTTCAGAGGTCTCTTTCAAACTCTAGGCGGTTCACCTCAAACTTGGCGAGGAACTCAGTGAATATCCCAAAGAACGACTCTGTGTTGGTGGCTTGGCTGTCCTCTCCGAAGAAGGAGGCTGTCTTGGACCACTCCTCCATGGCCCTCTGCTGCAGGGACTCCAGAGACTGTAGTGCTGGGTGGATGTTCTCCAGGAAGCCCTGCTCATAGGGAAGTCAAGGATACAACAGCCAGAGGTAGGAGCTGCAGTACATTTGGTGGTGGATGGGGTGAGAGACCCCCATGTAAAGGGTTATTTTACAGTATGCATACTCTCACACCTGTAATGAATTATGTAACGAATCTCTCGCTCTCTCCTTCTTCCCCCCCCCCTTTCCCTCAGGTTAGTTGTGAAAGATACACTCATGACTGCAGCGAAGCGGTCATCTGCTGTAGCAGGCATTTTCTGGCAGGCAGATCGGATGTCCTGGATAGTGGTGTGAAGGTCGTTCAGGTCAGATGTGATGGTCCTCTGGTTCACTACAGAGAGTGAGAGAGTGAGATGGGAGAGAGAGAGAGAAAGAAAGAGAGAGCAGGGTGAAGAACAAAGGTGGAAGAGTGCTTATGGAAAAACAGGATTACATATTTAATCTATTCATTTACACGCAATAGGTAAACATTACATGTAACACAACATGCTGTACATGAAACACTACACCCGACACACAAAAGAAAATGCACACATGAAGAAACTGCTACTCAGTTTACCTTTGGCTGCCAGGGGAACCGTGGTGAGGTCCTTGGCAAAATCCAGGACGTTGGGAAAGTGAAGACACAGTGACTTGACAAGGATGTGCAGAAATGTAGATTTCCCATCCACTGTTTTTGTGGTGCCGAGCTACAAGAAACAGCAGTGCATTAGTAACAGTGTCCGTGGGTTAACAACAGTGAAGTAACAACAGTGAAGTAAAGAAATGTCATAGGAATACAGGCCAATATCCATGAGGAGCTCACCTCAGTGAGGAAGTTGATCTTAAACCCGGTGGTTTTGTTGCCAGTCTTAGGCTGACCGTTGTTCAGATAGTTCCCCATCGCCAGCACAAACTAAGGAAACATTTGACACAGTTGGCATATAACTTACTTGTATTTAGTTTAGGATTGAAACAGCAACATTACCACTTTAAGGCTGAACATTACCCACGATAACACTATATTTTCCACTCAGGGAATAAATCTGAAATGGCTGTTTAGGTGTTTGGGCTACTGCCGATCCTTAACCTTCCTGGTGTATCTGTGGCTCAAGCTAAAACGTTGGTAAAGCCAAACAAATGCATTTCCATTCTCTCCATTCTTAGCACCGAATGAGACTGTTGTTGGTTTTATCTTATCAGAATCATGCTGCCGGGTGACAAGTTGAAGACGTTGCATTGCTCTTCCTAGTGATTGTACATGTCAGAGTGCAGAACTGTGTACCTCCAGTATCTTGGCCAGTTTCTTGCTGGTCTTGAGCTCCATGGAGGCGTTGTATATGCAGTCGTAGCCGCCCCTCATCTCCTCTGTCTTCTCCTGCAGGGTGCTTTTGAAGTGGAGGCTTCTCAGACGAGTCTTGTACTCTGGTACTGACAGCATCTATGACATTATGCACACACACACACACACACACACACACATACACACACACACACACACACACACATACATACACACATGCAAAGACACACAATTACAAACGAGGAAACAGAAAACCAGCAACAACACCTACACATAACCAAACTCTCATTCTATGACTGTGAGCAACCAACAAACCCTACTACTACTACTTTTATTGCTACTACTTCTACTGCCACTACTATTACTACTTCTATTACTACTACTACTTCTGCTGCCACTACTATTACTACTTCTATTACTACTACTACTTCTGCTGCCACTACTATTACTACTTCTATTACTACTACTACTTCTGCTGCCACTACTATTACTACTTCTATTACTACTACTACTTCTGCTGCCACTACTACTACTACTTCTATTACTACTACTACTTCTGCTGCCACTACTACTACTACTTCTGCTGCCACTACTACTACTACTTCTATTACTACTACTACTTCTATTACTACTACTACTGCTGCTGCTATTACTACAACAACATCTACTACAACAACTACTACTAATTATACTACTACTACTACCACTACTACTACTACTATTACTACTACTACCACTACTTATACTAGTACCCAATTTTCATACTTGACTAAAAGTAAAGATACCTTAATAGAAAATCAGTTAAAGTCTAAAAGTATTTGGTTTTAAATATACTTAAGTATCAAAAGTAAATGTCGTTGCTAAAATATACTTAAGTAACACAAATGCTTAGTTTGTAAATGATGAGTGTTGGAAGTGCCCCTGACTATCCGTAAAAAAAAAAAAAAAAATTAAATGATGCCGTCTGGTTTTTTAAATGTATTTATACTTTAACTTTGAATTTTGAGACTTGAGTATTGATGGATTCTGGGTACTAACTCCTAAACTTTGGATAGGGTTAATTATCAGGTATCCTATTGAAATATTGAGTGCTTAGGTTTAGAGGGTCTACACCAGAAGTTAATGGTTGTCTGTAGGAGGAAGGTATATGGTGTTTGCGATTAAGCTTGGAATGTGCTGAGTGCAGGGAAAGTGATCATGTGGCAGGCATTGACAAGGGGAGAGAGCCATGGATTAGTGACGAAGGGGATCGAGGTCAGGTGAGGTCACGTTAAGGGAGAAAGAAAAGTTTATCAGTAAAGATACAATGTTGGTTCAGATGTGTAGGAAGAGACTCAGCCAATGAGGAAGGGTTAAATATCAGTGATTGTGTGAACAATGTCTTTGTCTAATGCAGCTGTATTGATCCTCTGGGAAGAATAAACTTAGTTTGCGCTTTCATAGTGTCCATTGTGTTTTTACTCTGAGAATTAGAACCTAACAGTATCAAAAGTAAATGTCATTGCTAAAATATACTTAAGTATCAAAATTCAAAGTAAAAGTGTAAATACACTTCAAATTCCTTATATAAAGTAAACCAGACCAGAGGCAGTAGGGATGACCAGGGATGTTGTGTGTGTGAATTAAACTATTTTCCTGTACATAATTTTCTTTGGGAATGTAGTGAAGTAAAAGTAAAAGTTGTCAAAAATATAAATAGTAAAGTAAAGTACAAATATACAAAAAACGACTTATGTAGTACTTTCAAGTATTTTTACTTAAGTACTTTACACCACTGAGTACTACTACTCCTACTTTCACCCACAGTATACCACAACAAAACGACACAAATACATCCATAAAGATCCCCCAAACTTTGACTGTACGTTTGTCTATTCCATGTGTAACTCTGTGTTGTTTGTGTCGCACTGCCTTGCTTTATCTTGGCCAGGTCGCAGTTGTAAATGAGAACGTGTTCTCAACTGGCCTATCTGGTTAAATAAAGGTGACATTTGTTTTATTTAAATTGCTGAGCCTTCTCCCTGCAGTCTAGGCCCAGTACCTGTAGTACAAACTGGTCAGGCTCGCTGAGTTTGGCTGGGTCCTCGCTGTACTGTTCATACTGCTTGACCTCCTCTGCATCGGGGGCGTACAGCAGCAACTGCTTGATGTGGGTCGGCTCCAGCCGCTCTGTGGCCATGGTCATCAGCACCTGGCGTAGTTCGCCCGGGGACAGCTTCAGGTGGGCAATCAGGATGGCTGGAGGTCAGGGGTCAAGAGATCAAAGGGTCAAATATCCGAGGCCACAGTAACAGTGTAACATAGTCTCATGGTTTCAGTCAACACAGACTATATTAGAACAATAACATAAGATCTGAAGTGCAGTGTAACACAGCCTGGAACAATGTAGCGTCCTCCTCGCGTTCTCCACTCTCATACTTACATGCGTTGTAGGCCTTCTTATGGGACAGAATCTCAACTACGTCTTTCTTCTTGAATGTCTCCGACTGAGGGGATGGGTCTGGAAGAGAAACTGACACAGAACATCATGTGGGAAACATGAGGGAAACAGAGAAACATGAGAAGAGGCAGAAAGACAAAGTGATTGACACAGAGAGGGAGAGGCAGAAAGGAAGAGTGTGAAGACAAAGATCAAGGGAGAGAGAGACTGCTAAGGAGCAGAAAATGTCCATATCAGGATTTTCAATGTACTGTATTTCTAAATACATAATTTCAAGTATTGGGCTTAAATGGGTCAGTGAAATGCCTATGGCGGTAACGCTGCTGTCATTCGTCAGAGGGACCACTGATCAAAAGCAAATCAAAACCATGGTGGGCTTCACACACATTGCTCAAGATGAAGAAGTATTCATATTAGACACACTAGGCATGAACTGACTGGTGGTGGTATGTACATGGTTTTGTGGAAGGAACCTCCACACGTACAGTATGTGCAAACATACTGTATGCACACTAACATATGCATTATGCATGTATACACACAAACAGCCACGTTCACACACACACGTGGGCACATTATACTCACTGGGGTTCTTTTGTGTCCCGAAGTGCAGTTCCAGATCCAGATACTTCACCATGTCATTCAGTTTGTCATAATCCGAATCCTCCCCCAACTGCAACACCCAGATTAAAAACAGGCATTATGTACATTATGCACTCATTAAGTTAAGCTAATGCTTGTCATTTCAGAAATTGACTGCTTATTTGAATTTTTTTACAGAACTGTTGTAAATCAAAAAACCTGACCCAACCCTGACTAACTCACCTGTTCTAACCTTGACTAACTCAGCTATCGCAACCCTGACTAACTCACCTGTTCTAACCTTGACTACTCACCTGTCCCAACCTTGACTAACTCAGCTGTCGCAACCCTGACCAACTCACCTGTCCAAACCCTGACTAACTCCAGTCCAAACTGTGGCTGACATACCTGTCCCAATCCTGACTAACTTACCTGTCCCCATCCAACTTCACCTAACAAAGTTCACCTTTCCCACCCTGACTAACACACCTGTCCAAACCCTGACTAACTCCAGTCCAAACTGTGGCTGACATACCTGTCCCAATCCTGACTAACTCACCTGTCTCAATGCTGACTAACTCCTCTATCCAATATGTGACTAACTCACCTGTCCCCAGATGGTGCCCTCAGAGTTCTCCACCTGTTCCCAGCGCAGCCTCTTTACACTCATATGATTGGAGTCCATCCTCGGAAGGCCTGGGCGAGGCAGCGGAGGAGGGGTTCCAGGAGGGGGCAGGGGCGGAGGAGGAGGGGGCTCCTGTTTCCCCAACTGGTCCAAGTTATTCTGGGACTGGGAATGCTGCTTAGGCTGAGGTTGGGGCTGGTGGTGGGAGTGGGAGTGGTGGTGAGACTGGGATTGACTGAATAGCCGCTGAGAAGGCTGGGACTGAGGACGACCCTGGTTGGAGGGGTGGACCTGGTGGGTTTGGTGGGGTTGGTGTTGGGGCAGAGGCTGGAAGGTGGACAGGGTGGGCTGGTGGGGTGGAAGGGGCTGGAAGGTGGACAGGGTGGGCTGGGGGTGGTGGCGCTGCTGGATGGGCTGGTGGATTAGGTGGATCTGATGGAGCTCTGGCTGAGTGGGCTGGGGAGGGACCTGGTGGTGGATGTGCTGGATCTGGGGAGTGTGGTGGTAAGTCTGCTGGATGGAGTGGGGACGCTGGGGGGATGGCTGGTGAGTGCGATGAGACTTGAGAGATTGACGAGTCTGTTGACCCTGGTGGCTGGCCTGGGAAGATGGGTGAGTCTGATGGCTCTGAAGAGACTGGTGGATCTCCTGATCCAGATGTACGGGTAGTGATGCAGGCTGATCTTGGTGGATCTGATGAGCTTGGTGAAGGAGCTCCGTGGATGAGAGGTGCTGCTGGATCTGATGAGCTTGGTGAAGGAGCTCTGTGGATGAGTGGTGAGGTTGGTGAAGAAGTTCCATGGAGGAGTGGTGCTGCTGGACCCGATGAGCTTGGTGAAGGAGCTCCATGGACGAGTGGTGCTGCTGGTCTTGTTGAGCTTGGTGCAGGAATTCCATGGAGGAGTGGTGCTGCTGGACCTGCTGAGCTTGGTGAAGGAATTCTATGGAGGAGTGGGGCTGCTGGACCTGCTGAGCTTGGTGAAGGAGCTCCATGGAGGAGTGGTGCTGCTGGACCTGCTGAGCTTGGTGAAGGAGCTCCATGGAGGAGTGGTGCTGCTGGACCTGCTGAGCTTGGTGAAGGAGCTCCATGGAGGAGTGGTGCTGCTGGACCTGATGAGCTTGGTGAAGGAGCTCCATGGAGGAGTGGTGCTGCTGGACCTGCTGAGCTTGGTGAAGGAGCTCCATGGAGGAGTGGTGCTGCTGGACCTGATGAGCTTGCTGAAGGCGCTCCATGGATGAGTGATGTGACTGTGTATGAATACTCTGATAGATTGCCTCCGAGTACTGACTCTGTTGATCTGGATGGACAGGGGAATGGGCTGGGGGATTGTGAGGTGATGTGGCTGAGTGAGACTGACGTCGGCTCTGACGACGCGTCTGTTGTTGAGCTTGGTGCATCTGGTAGAGTGAGGGTTCTGGGTGGTTTGGGAGGTCTGGATGGGTGTGGGCTGCCTCTGGAGAGGGGAGGGGGGGCAGGGACTGGTGAAGCTGCTGCAGAGGGTGTGCTTTGTGCGAGGACTGGGCAGGCAGTGACTGGTGCCCCTGGTAAATACTTTGCTCCTGGTACGCTTGTTGCTCCTGGTATGATTGATGCTTCTGTAACGCTTGTTGTTCTTGATGTGCTTGTTGCTCCTGGAATGCTTGTCGCTCCTGGTGCGCTTGATGTGCTTGTCGCTCCTGGTGCGCTTGTTGTGCTTGTTGCTCCTGGTAAGCTTTTTGTTCCTGAAACGCTTGTTGCTTCTGGAATGCTCGTTGCTCCTGGTACACTTGTCGCTCCTGGTACGCTTGTTGCACTTGTTGGTCCTGGTAAGCTTGTTGGTCCTGGTAAGCTTGTTGTTCCTGGTAAGCTTGTTGCTCCTGGTACGCATTTTGTTCCTGCATTGCAGAGTGGGCTAGCAGGTCCTCCCGGGTGGGAAGCACCTTGTGAATGGACTGGCGTTTGGGCGGTGGGTTGGAGCGAGGAGGAGGGGGCGGAGGTGGCCCTTGGTGGCGGCGGAAAGGCAGTTGTATTCTGGGAGACTGTTCAGGGGTGGCGGTATAGCTTGGGGGTAGAGGAGGATCATTGAATTGGATGGGCGGAGGTGGCGGGGGAGTCATGGGGGAGGGGGTATGTGTTCGGAGGAGGAGGAGTAGGTGAGGGAAGAGGCGTCCTCTCCGCTGCTGCCCTGGCACTCGCTGGGGCTGCTCAGCTCAGGGGGTATTATGAAACCCCCATCTCCATCTTCATCATCCACCTCCACCTCCTCATCCTCATCCTCATCCTCATCATCTGGGAAGCTCATCTGGACAACATCCTGGCATTACCACCAATCACATAGATTCATTAAGGCTTGGGCCATTGATCCAGTGTAATTTATAGTCTTATGTGCTTTACGGTAGAGTTTCTTAATAGAAACACACAAATTATATATACTAAAAACAGAGAAACAAACGTTTAAGTGAGAAGTAGGCATTGGCCTGAAGCCGAAAAAGAAATTCACATGAGCACCACAATGCCTACTCCACCCATGCTCTACCAAGGTTTTCCAGCACCACAATGCCTACTCTACCCATGCTCTACCAAGGTTTTCCAGCATATAGCTTTGACCTACCACAGTATCTACAGTATATTGGCCTATTGTACTTCAAACAATGTTTATGCAGGTTGCTTAGAAAAAAAACATTTCTCTGGTTTTTAAACCAGAAGGTAATTATAGAAAATTATACAGCATTTCCACACTCAAAAGGTGTCTTTCGAAAATGTAACTTGCAATTCAAATGATTAAAAAATAAGTGTTTTGTCTCACATAATTTGTTGTCCTGGGTTTGGTGTCAGTCAATCCAGAAAATTGCAAGAACTTTGAAACACGAGCAATGGACATTGGACTGGTGGAAATCTGTCCTTTGGTCTGATGAGTCCAAATTGTAGATTTTTGGTTCTAACCGCTGTGTCTTTGTGAGACACAGAGTAGGTGAATGGATGACCTCCGCATGTGTGGTTCCCACCATGAAGCATTGAGGAGGAGGTGTGATGGTGCTCTGCTGGTGACACTGTCAGTGATTTATTTTAGAATTCAAGGAACACTTGACCAGCAAGTGTTCCTTGCGATACGCCATCCCATCTGGTTTGCGCTTACTGGAAATATCATTTGTTTTTCAACAGGACAATGACCCAACACACATCCAGGCTATGTAAGAAGGAGAGTGATGGAGTGCTGCATCAGATGACCTTTTTCTTAAAAGTTCATTTGTGGAATTTCTTTCCTTCATAATGTGTTTGAGCCAATCAATTGTGCTGTGACAAGGTAGGTGGGTGTGTGTGTGGGGAGGGGGGTATACAGAAGATAGCCCTATTACAGAAGATAGCCCCATTACAGAAGATAGCCCTACCAAGTCCATATTATGGCAAGAACAGCTCAAATAAGCAAAGAGAAACAACAGTCCATCATTACTTTCAGACATGGTCAGTCAATACGGAAAATGTCAAGAACTTTAAGGCACACTTAACCAGCATGCCTACCACAGCATTCTGCAGCGATACACCATCCGATCTGGTTTGGGCTTAGTGGGACTATCATTTGTTTTTCAACAGAACAATGACCCAACACACCTCCAGGCTGAGTAAGGGCTATTTTATCAAGAAGGAGAGTGATAGAGTGCTGCATCAGATGACCAGGACTCCACAATCACCCAACCTCAATCAAATTGAGATGGTTTGGGATGAGTCGGACTGCAGAGTGAAGGAAAAGTAGCCAACAAGTGCTCAGTATATGTGGGAACTCCTTTAAGTCTGTTATGTTTTTTTGGTTACTACATGATTCCATATGTGTTATTTCATAGTTTTGATGTCTTCAATATTATTCTACAATGTAGAAAATAGTCAAACTAAAGAAAAACCCTTGAATGAGTAGGTGTTCAAAATCGTTGGACCGGTAGTGTATGTGGGAACTCCTTCAAGACTGTTGGAAAAGCATTCCAGGTGTATCTGGTTGAGAGAATGCCAAGAGTGTGCAAAACTGTCATCAAGGCAAAGGGTGACTACTTTGAAGTATCTCAAATATAAAATATATTTTGATTTAACACTTTTTTTGTTAATACATGATTCCATATGTGTTATTTCATAGTTGTGATGTCTTCACTATTCTACAATGTAGAAAATATTAAAAATAAAGAAAAACCCTTGAACGAGTAGACATGTCCATACTTTTGACTGGTACTGTATATACACACACTGAGTATACCAAACATTAGGAACAGCCCCATTAGGGATGATAGCTTTCACCTGGATTCACCTGATCAGTTTATGAAATTGAAAGAGCATGTGTTCTTAATGTTTTGTATACTCAGTATATATACAGTATATCACAAAAGTGAGTACACCCCTCACATTTTTGTAAATATTTGAGTATATCTTTTCATGTGACAACACTGAAGAAATGACACTGCTACAATGTAAAGTAGTGAGTGTACAGCTTGTATAACAGTGTAAATTTGCTGTCCCCTCAACTCAACACACAGCCATTAATGTCTAAACTGCTGGCAACAAAAGTGAGTACACCCCTAAGTGAAAATGTCCAAATTGGGCCCAAAGTGTCAATATTTTGTGTGTCCACCATCATTTTCCAGCACTGCCTTAAGCCTCTTGGGCATGGAGTTCACCAGAGCTTCACAGGTTGCCACCGGAGTCCTCTTCCACTCCTCCATGACGACATCACGGAGCTGGTGGATGTTAGAGACCTTGCACTCCTCCACCTTCCGTTTGAGGATGCCCCACAGATGCGAAATAGGGTTTAGGTCTGGAGACATGCTTGGCCAGTCCATCACCTTTACCCTCAGCTTCTTTAGCAAGGCAGTGGTCGTCTTGGAGGTGTGTTTGGGGTCGTTAACATGTTGGAATACTGCCCTGCGGCCCAGTCTCCGGAGGGAGGGGATCATGCTCTGCTTCAGTATGTCACAGTACATGTTGGCATTCATGGTTCCCTCAATGAACTGTAGCTCCCCAGTGCCAACAGCACTCATGCAGCCCCAGACCATGACACTCCCACCACCATGCTTGACTGTAGGCAAGACACACTTGTCTTTGTACTCCTCACCTGGTTGCCGCCACACACGCTTGACACCATCTGAACCAAATAAGTTTATCTTGGTCTCATCAGACCACAGGACATGGTTCCAGTAATCCATGTCCTTAGTCTGCTTGTCTTCAGCAATCTGTTTGCGGGCTTTCTTGTGCATCATCTTTAGAAGAGGCTTCCTTCTGGGACGACAGCCATGCAGAGCAATTTGATGCAGTGTACGACGTATGGTCTGAGCACTGACAGGCTGACCCCCCACCCCTTCAACCTCTGCAGCAACGCTGGCAGCACTCATACATCTATTTCCCAAAGACAACTTCTGGATATGACGCTGAGCACGTGCACTCAACTTCTTTGGTCGACCATGGCGAGGCCTGTTCTGAGTGTAACCTGTCCAGTTAAACCGCTGTATGGTCTTGGCCACTGTGCTGCTGCTCAGTTTCAGGGTCTTGGCAATCTTCTTATAGCCCAGGCCATCTTTATGTAGAGCAACAATTATTTTTTTCAGATCCTCAGAGAGTTCTTTGCCATGAGGTGCCATGTTGAACTTCCAGTGACCAGTCAGAATGAGGGAGTGTGAGAGCGATGACACCAAATTTAACTTCTTCGAGATAGGGGGTGCTCTTTTAATTTTTGGATAAAAAACGTTCCCGTTTTAAACAAGATATTTTGTCACGAAAAGATGCTCGACTATGCATGTAATTGACAGCTTTGGAAAGAAAAAACTCTGACGTTTCCAAAACTGCAAAGATATTATCTGTGAGTGCCCCAGAACTAATGCTACAGGCGAAACCAAGATGAAGTTTCATACAGGAAATGCCCCAGATCCTGAAGGCGCTGTGTTCCAATGTCTCCTTATATGGCTGTGAATGCGCCAGGAATGAGCCTGCCCTTTCTGTCGTTTCTCCAAGGTGTCTGCAGCATTGTGACGTATTTGTAGGCATATCATTGGAAGATTGACCATAAGAGACTACATTTACCAGGTGTCCGCCCGGTGTCCTGTGTCGAAATTATTGCGTAATCTCTAGGTCCATGCGCGTTCCATTTCTTCAGGAGAGAAAGTCAACTGCCACGAAGGATTTATCATCGATAGATATGTGAAAAACACCTTGAGGATTGATTCTAAACATCGTTTGCCATGTTTCTGTCGATATTATGGAGTTAATTTGGAAAAAAGTTTGCATTTTAATGACTTCATTTTCTGGTTTTTTCTTACCCAAACGTGATGAAGAAAACGGAGCGATTTGTCAACACAAATAATATTTTTGTAAAAACTGAACATTTGCTATCTAACTGAGAGTCTCCTCATTGAAAACATCTGAAGTTCTTCAAAGGTAAATGATTTTATTTGAATGCTTTTCTGGTTTTTGTGAAAATGTTGCATGCTGAATGCCAGGCATAATCCTATGCTAGGCTATCAATACTGTTACACAAATGCTTGTTTAGCTATGGTTCAAAAGCATATTTTGAAAATCTGAGATGACAGTGTTGTTAACAAAAGGCTAAGCTTGAGAGCAAATAGATTTATTTCATTTCATTTGCAATTTTCATGAATAGTTAACGTTGCGTTATGCTAATGAGCTTGCGGATAGATTTACACAATCCTGGATACAGGTTTTTTTCGTAGCTAAACGTGACGCAGAAAACGGAGCGATTTGTCCTAAACAAATAATCTTCCAGGAAAAACTGAACATTTGCTATCTAACTGAGTCTCCTCATTGAAAACATCCGAAGTTCTTCAAAGGTAAATTATTTTATTTGAATGCTTTTCTGTTTTTTGTGAAAATGTTGCCTGCTGAATGCTAACGCTAAATGCTACGCTAGCTATCAATAGCTATCAATACTGTTACACAAATACTTGTTTTGCTATGGTTGAGAAGCATATTTTTGAAAATCTGAGATGACAGTGTTGTTAACAAAAGACTAAGCTTGAGAGCTAGCATATTGATTTCATTTCATTTGCGATTTTCATGAATAGTTAACGTTGTGTTATGCTAATGAGCTTGCAGATAGATTTACACAATCCTGGACACAGGTTTTTTTTGTAGCTAAACGTGACGCAGAAAACGGAGCGATTTGTCCTAAACAAATAATCTTTCAGGAAAAACTTAACATTTGCTATCTAACTGAGAGTCTCCTCATTGAAAACATCCAAAGTTCTTCAAAGGTAAATGATTTTATTTGAATGCTTTTCTGGTTTTTGTGAAAATGTTGCCTGCTGAATGCTAACGCTAAATGCTACGCTAAATGCTACACTAGCTATCAATACTGTTACACAAATGCTTGTTTTGCTATGGTTGAGAAGCATATTTTGAAAATCTGAGATGACAGTGTTGTTAACAAAAGGCTAAGCTTGAGAGCTAGCATATTGATTTCATTTCATTTGCGATTTTCATGAATAGTTAACATTGCGTTATGGTAATGGACTTGAGGCTGTAGTCACGATCCCGGATCCGGGATGGCTCGACGCAAGAAGTTAACACACCTGCTCCCCATTCACACCTGAGACCTTGTAACACTAACGAGTCACATGACAAAATGTGTCATTCTCCCAATACTTTTGGACCTTAAAAAGGTAATGGAGTGGGATTAGTGTGGTGTGTGAAGAATCCAATACTTTAACCTGTACATGGTACACATTTAAAAAAATGTTATCTTTATTTAACTAGGCAAGTCAATTAAGAACAAATTCTTATTTTCAATGACGGCCTAGGAACAGTGGGTTAACTGCCTTGTTCAGGGGCAAAACAACAGATTATTACCTTGTCAGCTCAAGGATTCGATCTTGCAACCTTTCGGTTACTTGTCCAATGCTCTAAGCACTAGACTACCTGCTGCCCCAACTCACATTATTGTGGGAGCACCTCCTCTAAGAGTATGAATTAGAATGTTTGAGAAGGTTTGAATCCTAAGAAACCTGCATACACGTTCTTTAAAGTAAAATAGACCAGCATAGCTACAGTAGTAGGTCAAAGCTGTGTGCTGGAAAACCTTGGTAGAGCATGGGTGGAGTAGGCATTGTGGTGCTGGAAAACCTTGGTAGAGCATGGGTGGAGTAGGTATTGTGGTGCTGGAAAACCTTGGTAGAGCATGGGTGGAGTAGGCATTGTGGTGCTGGAACACCTTGGTAGAGCATGGGTGGAGTAGGCATTGATGTGCTTGTGAATTTTCTTTATTTTTCGGCTTCAAACCAATGCCTACTTCTCACTTAAAACAGATTTTTTGTTTTTATATTTGTTGTTTTTTATATATACACACACACATACAGTGGGGAGAACAAGTATTTGATACACTGCCGATTTTGCAGGTTTTCCTACTTACAAAGCATGTAGAGGTTTGTACATTTTTATCATAGGTACACTTCAACTGTGAGAGACGGAATCTAAAACAAAAATCCAGAAAATCACATTGTATGATTTTTAAATAATTAATTTGCATTTTATTGCATGACATAAGTATTTGATACATCAGAAAAGCAGAACTTAATATTTGGTACAGAAACCTTTGTTTGCAATTACAGAGACCATACATTTCCTGTAGTTCTTGACCAGGTTTGCACACACTGCAGCAGGGATTTTGGCCCACTCCTCCAAACAGACCTTCTCCAGATCCTTCAGGTTTCGGGGCTGTCACTGGGCAATACGAACTTTCAGCTCCCTCCAAAGATGTTCTATTGGGTTCCGGTCTGGAGACTGGCTAGGCCACTCCAGGACCTTGAGATGTTTCTTACGGAGCCACTCCTTAGTTGCCCTGGCTGTGTGTTTTGGGTCGTTGTCATGCTGGAAGACCCAGCCACGACCCATCTTCAATGCTCTTACTGAGGGAAGGAGGTTGTTGGTCAAGATCTCGCGATACATGGCCCCATCAATCCTCCCCTCAATACGGTGCAGTCGTCCTGTCCGCTTTGCAGAAAAGCATCCCAAAGAATGATGTTTCCACCTCCATGCTTCACGGTTGGGATGGTGTTCTTGGGGTTGTACTCATCCTTCTTCTTCCTCCAAACATGCCGAGTGGAGTTTAGACCAAAAAGCTCTATTTGTGTCTCATCACGCCACATGACCTTCTCCCATTCCTCCTCTGTATCATCCAGATGGTCATTGGCAAACTTCAGAAGGGCCTGGACATGTGCTGGCTTGAGCAGGGGGACCTTGCGTGCTCTGCAGGATTTTAATCCATGACGGCGTAGTGTGTTACTAATGGTTTTCTTTGAGACTGTGGTCCCAGCTCTCTTCAGGTCATTGACCAGGTCCTGCCATGTAGTTCTGGGCTGATCCCTCACCTTCCTCATGATCATTGATGCCCCACGAGGTGAGATCTTGCATGGAGCCCCAGACCGAGGGTGATTGACCGTCATCTTGAACTTCCATTTTCGAATAATTGCGCCAACAGTTGTTGCCTTCTCACCAAGCTGCTTGCCTATTGTCCTGTAGCCCATCCCAGCCTTGTGCAGGTCTACAATTTTATCCCTGATGTTCTTACACAGCTCACTGGTCTTGGTCATTGTGGAGAGATTGGAGTCTGTTTGATTGAGTGTGTGGACAGGTGTCTTTTATACAGGTGACGAGTTCAAACAGGTGCAGTTAATACAGGTAATGAGTGGAGAACAGGAGGGCTTCTTAAAGAAAAACTAACAGGTCTGTGAGAGCCGGAATTCTTACTGGTTGGTAGGTGATCAAATACTTATGTCATGCAATAAAATGCAAATGAATTACTTAAAATTCATACAATGTGATTTTCTGGATTTTTGTTTTAGATTCAGTCTCTCACAGTTGAAGTGTACCTATAATAAAAATTACAGACCTCTACATGCTTTGTAAGTAGGAAAACCTGCAAAATCGTCAGTGTGTCAAATACTTGTTCTCCCCACTGTATATACACACGTATATATATATACACACAGTAGAAGTCAGAAGTTTACATACACCTTAGCCAAATACATTTAAACTCAGTTTTTCACAATTCCTGACATTTAATCCTAGTAAAAATTCCCTGTTTTAGGTCAGTTAGGGTCACCACTTTATTTTAAAAATGTGAAATGTCAGAATAATAGTAGAGAAAATGATTTATTTCAGCTTTTATTTCTTTCATCACGTTCCCAGTGGGTCAGAAGTTTACATACACTCAATTAGGATATGGTAGCATTGCCTTTAAATTGTTTAACTTGGGTAAAACGTTTTTGGGTAGCCTTCCACAAGCTTCCCACAATAAGTTGGGTGAATTTTGGCCCATTCCCCTTGACAGGGCTGGTGTAACTGAGTCAGGTTTGTAGGCCTCCTTGCTCGCACACGCTTTTTCAGTTCTGCCCACAAACTTTCTATGGGATTGAGGCCAGGGCTTTGTGATGGCCACTCCAATACCTTGACTTTGTTGTCCTTAAGCCATTTTGCCACAACTTTGGAAGTATGCTTGGGGTCATTGTCCATTTGGAAGACCCATTTGCGACCAAGCTTTAATTTCCTGACTGATGTCTTGAGATGTTGCTTCAATATATCCACAAAATTTTCCTTCCACTTGATGCCATCTATTTTGTGAAGTGCACCAGTCCCTCCTGCAGCAAAGCACCCCCACAACATGATGCTGCCACCCCGTGCTTCATGGTTGGGATGGTGTTCTTCGGCTTGCAAGCCGCCCCCTTTTTCCTTCAAACATAACGATGGTCATTATGGCCAAACAGTTCTATTTATGTTTCATCAGGCCAGACGACATTTCTCCAAAAAGTACGATCTTTGTCCCCATTTGCAGTTGCAAACCGTAGTCTGGCTTTTTTATGGCGGGTTTTGGAGCAGTGGCTTCTTCCTTGCTGAGCGGACTTTCACGTTATGTCGATATAGTACTAATTTTACTGTGGATATAGATACTTTTGTACCTGTTTCCTCCAGCATCTTCACAAGTTCCTTTGCTGTTGTTCTGGGATTGATTGATTGCACTTTTTGCACCAAAGTACGTTCATCTCTAGGAGACAGAATGTGTCTAGTTCCTGAGCGGTATGACGGCTGCGTGGTCCCATGGTGTTTATACTTGCGTACTATTGTTTGTACAGATGAACGTGGTAACTTCAGGCGTTTGGAAATTGCTATCAAGGATGAACCAGACTTATAGAGGTCTAGAATTTATTTTCTGAGGTCTTGGCTGATTTCTATTGATTTTCCCATGATGTCAAGCAAAGAGGCACTGAGTTTGAAGGTAGGCCTTGAAATACATCCACAGGTACACCTCCAATTGACTCAAAGGATGTCAATTAGCCTATCAGAAACTAAATCCATGACATAATTTTCTGGAATTTTCCAAGCTGTTTAAAGGCACAGTGTATGTCAACTTAGTGTATGTAAACGTCTGACCCACTGGAATTGTGATACAGTGAATTATAAGTGAAATAATCTGTCTGTTAAAAACTGTTGGAAAAATTACTTGTGTCATGCACAAAGTAGATAGACGTCCTAACCAACTTGCCAAAACTATAGTTCGTTAACAAGAAATTTGTGGAGTGGTTGAAAAACGAGTTTTAATGACTCCAACCTAAGTGTATGTAAACTTCTGACTTCAACTGTATATATATATATATATATATATATATATATATATATATATATATATATATATATATATATAAGTAATCACTAAGTCATGCAAGACAAGCAGCTTGCTGTCTTTGTCAAACATATCATAATCAACCATATAATGCTCTATACAGATGTGCATCTATACGACCCTACCTCCTCGTAGTCGTTTTCGGGTGACAGGAAGTCGTCTACAATGGCGACCCTCTGACCCAGCTGTTCGCTCAGTGCGTCCAGGAACCGGTCTGTATCAGAGGAGCGCGGCGGATGAGAGAAAGTGTAGCGCCTCTTATTGAGACGGGCGTGGGAGGGTGGGCTGGCAGGGTAGTCGGGGGGCGAGGGAGGGGGGCTGTCTAGGCTGATGTAGGGGTTGGACTCGGCACTGGTCTGGGAGGTGAGACCTGGGGGGTAGAACTGGACCGGGGCAGGGGGGCTAGGGAGGGGCTCCTGCCAGGCGGAGGGAGGTGGTGGGGGGCCCTTACGGCTACCTGTGGAGAGGAACAATGACATCACTGCTCCTGTAGAGAAGAACGTCTACCATTACATTGATCTAACTATTCTATTGACCAAGGGTTGTAGATCACGCTAATTCACAATACATGGTCTATTCATTTCTGCTGTTCTAACTATTTGTTTGGATGTTTTTATACCCAGTAGCTACCTGTGTTAGCTACCTCCACTGACTAACAGAGAGATAGGTGGACTCAACTCAAACTAGAAGACTACATGTGTCAGGCAAGCTGCAATTCACATTTCAACCTGTTTGTAATGATGTTATTTTAACCAGATTTCAACCTGTTTGTATTGACGTTATTTTAACCAGATTTCAACCTGTTTGTAGTGACGTTATTTTAACCAGATTTCAACCTGTTTGTAGTGACGTTATTTTAACCAGATTTCAACCTGTTTGTAGTGACGTTATTTTAACCAGATTTCAACCTGTTTGTAGTGACGTTATTTTAACCAGATTTCAACCTGTTTGCAATAATGTAATATTTGTTTTACCCCTTTTTCTCCCCAAATTACTGGTATCCAATTGGTAGTTACAGTCTTGTCTCATCGCTGCAACTCCCATACGGACTCGGGAGAGGCGAAGGTCGAGAGCCGTGCATCCTCCGAAACACAACCCAACCAAGCCGCACTGCTTCTTGACACAATGCCCACTTAACCCGGAAGCCAGTCGCACCAATGTGTCAGAGGTACAACTGGCGACCGTGTCAGCGTGCACTGCGCCGGCCCGCCACAGAAGTCGCTGGTGCGCGATGGTGACAAGGACTTCCCCTAACCCGGACGACGCTGGGCCAATTGTGCCGCGCCCCACGGGTCTCCTGATCGCGGGCAGCTTCGACAGAGCCTGGACTCGAACCCAGAATCTCTAGTTGCACAGCCTTAGACCACTGCGCCACTCGAGAGGCCCTAATGACGTAATTTTAACCAAATTTTCCTGGATGCGTCATTATTAACAACACTTCAAGTAAAGTGTTACCGGTTGGAGTAGATACCTGTGTTAGCGTGCATGGACGGAGAGCCTGCGTGTTCGAGGACCTCCAGCTCTACCAGACTGTCCGCCGGAGGAGGAGCGCGAGCCTTCAGAGACTTGGACCTCTTCCCTGAGTACACGTTCTCCAGCTCAGCATACACCGCAGACAGCTATACAGAGAGAAGATATGCCCTTTCATAACGACTCAGATAGACGAGATAAAAGCCAGAAGATAAGAGGAAGGAGGAAACAACCTAGATCAGTGGTCACTAGTCCTAGTTCCCAAGAGCCAATGAGTGTACAGGCTTTTGTTTCAGCCTGACAGTGACACACCTGCTTGAATTAATGAGCCACTCACTGGGTTCTTGAGTAATTGAAGCCAGTGTGTTTTATAGTGCTGGACCAGAGGAAAAAGATGCAGACCTGGACTAGTGAGCACTGTTTTAGTCATCCTTATTCTAATATATCCCATTTAGCAGACGCTTTTGTCCAAAGCGACTTACAAGTCGGCTGGGGCCACTACTTTTACATATGGGTGGCCCCAGCGGGAATCGAACCCACGACGCTTGGCGTTGCAAGCGCCATGCTCTACCGACTGAGCCACACAGGACCACTTCTCTCAGTCTCACTTGGGTACCCACGTTGGTGAGGTTGTTGGGGGTCTCTGGGAGGGACGTCCCGTCTCCTGACTGTCTCTCTCCTGGAGCCAGCCTCATCCCCATCTCTACTGGATCAGTACGGATCCCTACAGGAAACATGCTGCATTAGGTTTCAGGCATTCCAAAAAAAGATGTCTTTCTCCATACCCATTCACTTGACTGGGTAGGTTTAAGCAAAAGCTCCACCTAGTGTCAGAAATATATATTTCATGCTACTTCTGACAATACTGATGATGATGGTGATAATAATGACGATGATGATGACGATGATATTGCCACTGATAGTAATGATGGTGCTACTTCTATTGGTGACGAAGATGATGATGAAGGACAAAGACAAACGCAAGTACCCATCCCCAGGTGAGTGCCGATGATGAGGTCGTCAGAGCTCCGCCCACGCATGCTGGCCCTGTAGGCGGTTCCTGTCACTCTCATGGAGCTGCTACGGCGATGGGGCTCGGGGGCGGGCTCTGGCTCAGGTGGGGGGGCTGGCGCTAGAATACACACAGCGTGTGTATGTCAGTGTACACACACACGCAGACACACTGGCACAATCACAAATTTACGTTGTCTTTCACATCTACACATACACCCACCAAAATCACAAATGTACACGTAGATATCACATTTACTCACATAAGCACACACACAACCACACTTCCCACAACCCACCTGCAGCCTTGTAACCGAGGAAACGTGAAATCTTGCTCTGGCAGTGCTCCTGCTCTTCATAGGTCAGAAGCTGGTAGACAAACCGCCAGATCACCTGCTTGGCTGGCGTGTCCAACACCGGGAACACGTCCACAATCAGAGTGTCAACATTCCTGTCGCCACGTAGGAAGGTGCAGGGTTAGGGTATTCTGGCTGTCTAATAATTGGTCATGCTAATACAGTGGTCTTACAGAACATTGCATAAAGAGAAAATGATGGTAACTTACTCTAGACAGCGTAATTATAGGGCTGAAGTTTCTGTACCATGTTCTCTCAAACCAGTAGGTTATCTCTTCTTTCACTCTCAATCTCTCTTTCAATCTCTCAACATATTTAGTTTATTTCTCTGATTTCTCTCACTTTCTCACACTCTACCTCCCTTCCTATCCTTCCCTCTCCCTCTATCTCCCTTCCTATCCTTCCCTCCCTCCCCCCACCTCCCTCCTATCCTTCCCACCCCCTCTACCTCCCTTCCTCTTCTTCCCTCCCTCCCCCTCTATCTCCCTTCCTATCCTTCCCTCACTCCCCCTCTTCCTCACTTCCTATCCTTCCCACCCTCCCCCTCTACCTCCCTTCCCTCACTCCCCTCTACCTAACCTCTACATAACTCCCTTCCTATCCTTCCTTCCCTCCCTCCCCCACCTCCCTTCCTATCCTCCCCACCCTCCCCCTCTACCTCCCTTCCTCTTCTTCCCTCCCTCCCCCACCTCCCTTCCTATCCTTCCCACCCTCCCCCTCTACCTCCCTTCCTCTTCTTCCCTCCCTCCCCCTCTATCTCCCTTCCTATCCTTCCCTCACTCCCCCTCTACCTCCCTTCCTATCATTCCCTCCCTCCCCCTCTACCTCCCTCCCTCCCTTCCTATCCTTCCCTCCCCCCCTCCCCCTCTCCCTCCCTTACTATCCTTCCCTCACTCCCCCTCTACCTCCCTCCCTACCTATCTATCCCTCCCTCCCCCTCTACCTCCCTACCTATCCTTCCCTCCCTCCCCCTCTACCTCCCTTCCCTCTCTCCCCCTCCCCCTCTACCTCCCTTCCTATCCTTCCCACCCTCCCCCTCTACCTCCCTTCCTATCCTTCCCTCACTCCACCTCTACCTCCCTTCCTATCCTTCCCTCCCTCCCCCTCTACCTCCCTTCCCTCTCCCCCTCCCCTCTACCTCCCTTCCTATCCTTCCCACCCTCCCCCTCTACCTCCCTTCCTATCCTTCCCTCACTCCACCTCTACCTCCCTTCCTATCCTTCCCTCCCTCCCCCTCTACCTCCCTTCCTATCCTTCCCACTCTCCCCCTCTACCTCCCTTCCCTCCCTCCCCCTCTACCTCCCTTCCTATCCTTCCCACCCTCCCCTCTACCTCCCTTCCCTCCCTCCCCTCTACCTCCCTTCCTATCCTTCCCACCCTCCCCCTCTACCTCCCTTCCTATCCTTCCCTCACTCCCCCTCTACCCCCCCCTCTACCTCCCTTCCTATCCTTCCCTCCCTCCCCCTCTACCTCCTGTCCTATCCTTCCTTCCCTCCCTCCCTCCCCCTCTACCTCCCTCCCCCTCTACCTCCCTTCCTATCCTTCCCTCCCTCCGCCTCTACCTCCTGTCCTATCCTTCCTTCCCTCCCTCCCTCCCTCCCCTCCCTCCCCCTCTACCTCCCTCCCTTCCTATCCTTCCCTCCCTCCCCCTCTACCTCCCTTCCTATCCTTCCCACCCTCCCCCTCTACCTCCCTTCCCTCCCTCCCCTCTACCTCCCTTCCTATCCTTCCCACCCTCCCCCTCTACCTCCCTTCCTATCCTTCCCTCACTCCCCCTCTACCTCCCTTCCCCCCCTCTACCTCCCTTCCTATCCTTCCCTCCCTCCCCTCTACCTCCTGTCCTATCCTTCCTTCCCTCCCTCCCTCCCCCTCTACCTCCCTACCCTCCCTCCCCCTCTACCTCCCTTCCTATCCTTCCCTCCCTCCCCCTCTACCTCATTTCCTATCCTTCCCTTCCTACCTCCCTTCCTATCCTTCCCTCTCTCCCCCTCTACCTCCCTTCCTATCCGTCCCTCCCTCCCCCTCTACCTCCCTTCCTATCCCTCCCTCCCCCTCACCTTCCTTCCCTCCCTCCCCCTCTACCTCCCTACCTATCCTTCCTTCCCTCCCTCCCCCTCTACCTCCCTTCCTATCCTTCCCTCCCTCCCCCTCTACCTCCCTTCCTATCCTTCCCTCCCTCCCCCTCTACCTCCCTTCCTATCCTTCCCTCCCTTCCCCTCACCTATGCTGGAAGAAGCTCTCCAGGGCCTTGCAGATGGTGTATCTCTCCTGGATGGTGAGCAGGTGCTCCAGCTGCTGCCCGAAGGTGCGCCCCTGGACCCTGATAGAGGGAGGCAGGATCTCAGCCACCCACTGCAGGGAGTTGAGCACTGGGGAGCGGGGCACGCCTCCACCCGGGGACGCCCTACCTGGCCCTCCTGGCTGCTCTGGCTCAGGTAGCGTGAAGGTGGGGGGTCCTTCCTCCACGACCAGGGTGGGCATGGCGCCGCTGCCCTGTAGCATGGAGACGACCTTCTCATGGGAACAACTCCTTCAGACACATATAGAGATACAGAGATAGTGTCATTAAACTACAGACTCTCGACCATGATCACTACTACGCTCTTAGAAAAGAAGATGCTATCTAGCACCTAAAATGGTTCTTCGGTTGTCCCCATAGGAGAACCCTTTGAAGAACCTGTTTTGGTTCCAGGTAGAACCCTTTTGAGTTCCATGTAGAACCCTTTAAACAGAGGGTTCTATAATGAACCCAAAAGAGTTCTACATAGAACCAAAAAGGGTTCTGCCTGGAACCAAAAAGGGGATTCTCCTATGGGGACAGCCAAATAACCTTTTTGGAACCATTTTTTCTAAGAGTGTACTATACATCCCTATACAGTAGCATGGACACCACATTCTAATGGAAACAAAACCTTATATTGAAGTCTCTATACAACAGTATCTAAGGCTCTGGTCCCTACCACAAACTACCACTGCAGAGGAAACTACTCTGCTGTGTATCCACACTCTAAGTTATTAACAAATGAATTCAATACAACACAGCTGTCAGGTAATGTTTGTCCATTCATCTATTAAAGGACCACACTACAACAGTGTGAGATATGAACACTGGTTTCAAAATCCAAATCCACACAGCATGCAGTTAGCTACATTAGGTCAAAAAAGAGCACTAGCCTGAATTAAATACAACAAGTGGAGGTTGGCTTGACAACATACAAACAAACGTAAATGAACCAGTAAATAATTTGTTTCTATATAAAACGATTAAGCCTAATTTAGAATGCTGTCTAACCGCATGTCAAGTCCATTGAGGAACAGGATGCGGTCTCCAGGTTTGAGCCCCGCCTTATCTGCTGGACTCCCTGGAGAGAGAGAGAGGGAGAGAGGGAGAGAGAGAGAGAGAGAGAGAGAGGGAGAGGGGGAAGAGAGAGAGAGAGAGGGAGAGAGAGAGAGGGAGAGAGAGAGAGAGAGAGAGAGAGAGAGAGAGAGAGAGAGAGAGAGAGAGAGAGAGAGAGAGAGAGAGAGAGAGAGAGACACACAACATAGGCTACAGAGTCTGTGGTCTGTGCTCACAGATGGACCTCCAGAAAGCCAGTGAACCCTGTGGCAACACAATGTCTACACAGCAACATGACATTTTTTTCTTTACCTTTACTTAACTAGGCAAGTCAGTTAAGAACAAATTCTTATTTTCAATGATGGCCTAGAAACAGTGGGTTAACTGCCTGTTCAGGGGCAGAACGACAGATTTGTACCTTGTACCTTTCGGTTACTAACGCTCTAACCACTAAGCTACACACACTGCTCTAAGCAACCTACCTGGGATGACTGAGTCGATCCAGACAGGTGCATGGCCCCTGAGGGTGAATCCAAAACTTAGGTTCCCTTTGCAGACTCTCACCGTCCTGCAGTACAGATAGAAACACAACACACATGAATTGATATGGCCTTGGTAAGATGTCTCACTCACCCTAACCCTTGGTAAGATGTCTCACTCACCCTAACCCTTGGTAAGATGTCTCACTCACCCTAACCCTTGGTAAGATGTCTCACTCACCCTAACCCTTGGTAAAGTGGTTCACTAACCCTAACCCTTGGTAAGATGTCTCACTCACCCTAACCCTTGGTAAGATGTCTCACTCACCCTAACCCTTGGTAAAGTGGTTCACTAACCCTAACCCTTGGTAAGATGTCTCACTCACCCTAACCCTTGGTAAGATGTCTCACTCACCCTAACCCTTGGTAAGATGTCTCACTCACCCTAACCCTTGGTAAGATGTCTCACTCACCCTAACCCTTGGTAAGATGTCTCACTCACCCTAACCCTTGGTAAGATGTCTCACTCACCCTAACCCTTGGTAAGATGTCTCACTCACCCTAACCCTTGGTAAAGTGGTTCACTAACCCTAACCCTTGGTAAGATGTCTCACTCACCCTAACCCTTGGTAAGATGTCTCACTCACCCTAACCCTTGGTAAAGTGGTTCACTAACCCTAACCCTTGGTAAGATGTCTCACTCACCCTAACCCTTGGTAAGATGTCTCACTCACCCTAACCCTTGGTAAGATGTCTCACTCACCCTAACCCTTGGTAAAGTGGTTCCCTAACCCTAACAAACTAACCCTAACCTAACCCTTGGTAAAGTGGTTCACTAACCCTAACCCTTGGTAAGATGTCTCACTCACCCTAACCCTTGGTAAAGTGGTTCAGTAACCCGAACCCTTGGTAAGATGTCTCACTCACCCTAACCCTTGGTAAGATGTCTTACTCACCCTAACCCTTGGCAAGATGTCTCACTCACCCTAACCCTTGGTAAGATGTCTCACTCACCCTAACCCTTGGTAAGATGTCTCACTCACCCTAACCCTTGGTAAGATGTCTCACTCACCCTAACCCTTGGTAAAGTGGTTCCCTAACCCTAACAAACTAACCCTAACCTAACCCTTGGTAAAGTGGTTCACTAACCCTAACCCTTGGTAAGATGTCTCACTCACCCTAACCCTTGGTAAAGTGGTTCAGTAACCCGAACCCTTGGTAAGATGTCTCACTCACCCTAACCCTTGGTAAGATGTCTTACTCACCCTAACCCTTGGCAAGATGTCTCACTCACCCTAACCCTTGGTAAAGTGGTTCACTAACCCTAACCCTTGGTAAAGTGGTTCACTAACCCTAACCCTTGGTAAAGTGGTTCCCTAACCCTTGGTAAAGTGGTTCACTCACCCTAACCCTTGGTAAGATGTCTCACTCACCCTAACCCTTGGTAAGATGTCTCACTCACCCTAACCCTTGGTAAAGTGGTTCACTAACCCTAACTCTTGGTAAAGTGGTTCACTAACCCTAGCCCTTGATAAGGTGGTTCACTAACCCTAACCCTTGGTAAAGTGGTTCACTAACCCTAACCCTTGGTAAAGTGGTTCACTAACCCTAACCCTTGGTAAAGAGGGTTCACTAACCCTAACCATTGATAAGGTGGTTCACTAACCCTAACCCTTGGTAAAGTGGTTCACTAACCCTAACCCTTGGTAAAGTGGTTCACTAACCCTTGGTAAAGTGGTTCACTAACCCTAACCCTTGGTAAAGTGGTTCACTAACCCTAACCCTTGGAAAAAGTGGTTCACTAACCCTTGTTAAAGTGGTTCACTAACCCTTGGTAAAGTGGTTCACTAACCCTTGGTAAAGTGTCTCACGCTTTAGGGAACAGACTGGTGAAATGACATGGAACAGAACATGTGAAAGTGATTGAAAAAGGACAGCTGTAGCCATGTGTCATTGTGTCCCCCAACCTGCACCCCCACCCTGCCTCAAAATATGGCTTGTTACCATAGAAACTCCTCTGGGTAATACTTGGGATTAGTATATCATCTAAAAATGAGGTTGAATTGTCTCATTTAAAACCTATTAGAGTTGATGGAGGGTCTGCAGTAAACACTCTCCATTTCAGGTGTAAACAAATAAAAACATGCAGTTGGAAAGTAATAATGAGGTTACAACTACTCTACCTGCTGTACTGAAATAGATATATCACTTCAGTGATTGGATTCATATAAAAGGAACATTTTCAGAGATTGTGTCCCAAATTGCAGCCTATTCCCTATTTATTGCACTACTTTTGACCAGTGTCCATATGGCTATAGTCAAAAGTAGTCCACTACATAGGGAATAGGGTACCATTTGGTACACATTCAGAGTCTTGTACACTAGTTACTTTATATCCACAGTCAGAGTGAACAGCCCACCCTGCATTCACTTAAACATAGACCCTCCATCCCCGAGGGATAATGTTGCTTCATTACTTGTTTGGCTAAGTTTGGCCCACTGAAAAAGATGGGCATTCCGTGGAATTATTTGGATGATTTATTTATTTAGTCTGTTTGTTTCTCTCTCTAAGTATTTATAGTCTACCCTAGAGCATTAATATTCAGTGTTGTACTGTTAGAGCAGGAAGCCAGCATCAAGGCACTTTCTATTCTTAAAAGAGTGACACTACCTCGAACTTTCAGGTATTCACCCTTACGGGAAACAGCACATCAATTTCACATGAACACGTGAAGTGTTCCAAAAACACGTTTTCATGTGATGACATGTGAGAACAAGTAAGGTAACATGTGATAACACAAATCTACTCGTGAAATAATGTGGTTTTTTTCTGTAAGGGCAGGTACAGTCAAAACAAGGCTTCAAATAGACAGTGATGTGTCTAATTGAACACACTCCTACACACATGCCATGCTAGTATAGAAATCCCTGTCAAAAGTGATACATTTAGCTGTAAATGTTAGCTAATTAAGTAACTGACTGGACTGGAGAGGAGAATTATCTGAAGCAGGGCTGTTTCATTAATGGCTAGAAATGACATGCCTTGAGAATAACATTTATGTGATGTATTTCTTCAAACACATTGAATCAATATACAGTACCAGTACATAGGCTGCAACATTATAACACAGAGACTCTGTCTGGGTCATTTCTCCAGATGACTAACTGATTCCTTCTATAATACCTGATCCAACATATCAATCATCAGCCAGCGAGGGCTTATCATTATAGTCAACTAAGACTCTGTACTATCATTGGCTAAGGCGGTCAACTAAAACTCTGTACTATCATTGGCCGACTGGCCAATTAGAGCCTAATTCACACTATAGGCCAACACCAAGCCAAGGCGAGCTGTTACTGCGCTGGCCTGGTTACGCATCCACCATCGTTTCTGGAACCATGCAATATGGTTCGGTACGGATCTGAAGTGTGAATCAGGATAAAGACTCTTACCTGCGAAGGGCTGCAGCGTTGCCAGCGTGCCCTGCGGTGAGTGAGGTGGTCTTCCTGAGGCCACGGATGGGGGGCATCACGCCCTCCTCGGCATGCGTTCGGGGGACAGAGCTGGCCCGGGTGGACACCAGCAGGCGCTCCGGGTGGTCCTCGCTGCGGCTTCGGCGCAGGTGGTTGCGGCTGGGGTCGCTGAAGCTCCGCCCTTTGAGCCGGCCCATCAGGCTCTGGGACACAACGTCATCGAAGCGCTCCCGGTGCTTTTTGGGGATGAAGATTCTGGCAAACATAAATAATAACTTGAAACACTATTCTGTTACTGGCAATGGTCAGACCCACAGTCAGAGACAGCGAGGCTGCTAGAGACTTAGAAGAACCAGCACTGTTTCAGAGGAGAGAGAGAGACAGCAAAGGAGAGAGAGAGAGAGAGAGAGAGAGAGAGAGAAGAGCGAAGGAGAGAGAGAGAGAAGGAGAGAGAGAGTGAATGAGAGAGAGAGAGAGAAGGAGAGAGAGAGAGAGAGAAGAGTGAAGGAGAGAGAGAGTGAAGGAGAGAGAGAGAGAGAGAGAGAGAGAGGGAGAGAGAGAGAGAGAGAGAGAGAGAGAGAGAAGAGCGAAGGAGAGAGAGAGTGAAGGAGAGAGAGAGAGAAGGAGAGAGAGAGAGAGAGAGAGAGAGAGAGAAGAGCGAAGGAGAGAGAGAGAGAGAGAGAAGGAGAGAGAGAGAGCGAAGGAGATAGAGAGTGAAGGAGAGAGAGAGAGAGAAGGAGTGGTTCTTCCTTTTCTTTGGAATCCTGTTAGCTGTCAGTGGCTCCTCCCCCTAGGGTCCAGTCCACTCTAAAGCTAGATATTTGGGGCACCACAGGCTAACAACCAGGCACCCTGTGGTGGTTCAGTAGGTGCTCCTTGGAGAACACAACAGACTATAACAGGGTGGTGAACACAGACTCAATCCTCCAGAAGCTAGTAAACACCATCCAGTACAGCAAGCCTTGATAGAACACAGAGAGCATCCAGGTTGAGAAAAGACGGCTCAGTCGATGGTGAAAAGCTTATAAATCCCATATAATGTTCTTTACAAACTATTTAGTCCAATCAGCATAAAGGAGAAACAGTTAGACAATCAGATGAGGTGAGTTCTGTACGCAGCTTGGTATCCACATAACTGATGTGAAATCATCATCAGCAGCAACTCTCTATCCATAGAATCCCCTGGGAGAGAGTTGAGCGAGGTGAGACAGCAGATAGGGGAAGAGAGGAGGTAGGTCAACAGTAGCTCTACTGAGTGATTGTCTGTTGGTGGAGATGAGGATAGTGTAGACGCTTCCCTCAGTCTCTCTCACTAGCAGCTCCAGGTGTGAACGCCCTGAAGAAGTGACAGCAGCACACAGCTACTGTACGGGAATGAGAGCAGACACAATCCCTCTGTATACCATCTCTAGAGAGAAAACTCCCCCTCTCTCTTCTCTATATTGCTATTTCCCACTCCATCCCTGCTCTCTTTCTTGCTCACACACACACACACACACTCTCTCTCTGTCTGTCTGTCTGTCTGTCTGTCTGTCTGTCTGTCTGTCTGTCTGTCTGTCTGTCTGTCTGTCTGTCTGTCTGTCTGTCTGTCTGTCTGTCTGTCTGTCTGTCTGTCTGTCTGTCTGTCTGTCTGTCTGTCTGTCTGTCTGTCTGTCTGTCTGTCTCTCTCCCCCTCTCTCTCCCCCCGTCCGTCCGTCTCTCTCTCTCTCTCTCTCTCTCTCTCTCTCTCTCTCTCTCTCTCTCTCTCTCTCTCTCCTCTCTGTCTGTCTGTCTGTCTGTCTGTCTGTCTGTCTGTCTGTCTGTCTGTCTGTCTGTCTGTCTGTCTGTCTGTCTGTCTGTCTGTCTGTCTGTCTGTCTGTCTGTCTGTCTGTCTCTCTCCCCTCTCTCTCCCCCCGTCCGTCCGTCCGTCTCTCTCTCCCTTCTCTCTCTCTCTCTCTCTCGTAAGTATTGAATTGTTTCCATCAAATTGAGCTACAATACATTCGCAGAGGAAAAACTACACAGCTGTCAAACTTCAAACACAACTGTATAAAGTTCCCTCTATAGCACAGATCCCACTGTTGAGAATAGAGTGATTCAACCAAGCAGAGGAAAGATTTGTCTGTTTCCAAGTTACATTACAGTTTACATAATATGTCAATTATACAGTAGATGGTCTTCAAACACAGTAATGAAGACACAAAGATGCAGTACGACCAGTCCTTGTAAACCTATAGTGAGTTTGTTTGTAGTCCACTGTTGTCCACTACTGTTGTAGTCCAAACATTGCCAATGTGGGTGTAAATAAAGCAATAAATATCATATAAAGGATATATAAATATATAAATATATATAATATAAATATAAAGGAATAAAGCACAGGAGCAGCATACACTATCTTTTTGGCACTGGAATAGACATTTTGGGATATGCCTTGACCACCTACACACTATCCTTAAATAATCAGCTGCCATAGTGGTTAGAATGTCGGGCCAGTAACCGAAAGGTTGCTGGATCGAATCCCTGACAAGGTAAAAAAAATCTGCCATTCTGCCCCTGAGAAAGGCAGTTAATCCACTGTTCCCCGGGCACTGAAGATGTGGATTGTCGCAGCCCCCCGCAACTTTCTGATTCAGAGGGGTTGGGTTAAATGCGGAAGACATATTTCAGTTGAATGCATTCAGTTGTACAAGTGACTAGGTATCCCCAGTTCCCATGTATTTAGAATAGCTTGTATTCAGTTTTCTTGATTGCTGAGACAATAGGGTTGACACCCTCTGATATGCATTAGAGCAGGTAAATTATAGAAGGAGAAATTGGCACCTAGTGTATCACACCATTATACTAGTGGATTAAAATAGTCAGATAGACAATACAGACACTATAATTACATGCTTCTCAGCCAGCCAGCAGTCATCCATCCAGACAGACAGCCAGGTAGTCCTGACCCCGCCACCTTGCCTCCTACGCACACCCTGCCATGCAGCCACCAGCCAACACTCCCTCTTGACCTCTCCACATTGTTGTTTGTGTGTGTGTGTGTGTGTGTGTGTGTGTGTGTGTGTGTGTGTGTGTGTGTGTGTGTGTGTGTGTGTGTGTGTGTGTGTGTGTGTGTGTGTGTGTGTGTGTGTGTGTGTGTGTGTGTGTGTGTGTGTGTGTGTGTGTGTGTCAAATCAAATCAAATGTATTTATATAGCCCTTCGTACATCATCTGATATCTCAAAGTGCTGTACAGAAACCCAGCCTAAAACCTCAAACAGCAAGCAATGCAAGTGTAGAAGCACGTTGGCTCGGAAAAACTCCCTAGAAAGGCCAAAACCTAGGAAGAAACGTGTCCCAGAGTGATTAACCAGCGAAGGGGCAGATGAGGGCGCTACAACAGAATGTTATCCTTTGTGGAGAGCTCTCCAGTCACCTAAAGAGCAAAGCAATAGTGGAGCACAACAGACATTTAGCCAACATGGAATGCAGCCTGATTAGGATCATTGGAACTGTATTAACATAACAGCAGGCACTGTGACTGGGAGATGTGCGGCTGGTTGAGGACAGGTGTTTGTGTGTGTTTATATGTTTGTGTGTGTGTGTGTGTTTGTGTGCCCCAAACTGCTCCTTAAGTATCAACACATTTAGATACACAATATGTAACACAATCAAAACCAAAACTGACCCTGTCATACTCCTCCACACCTTCCACCCTGGAGAATACAGTAGGCTGGATGAGGGGTGGGATTGCTAAACATTCTTCTACAAATGGGCCCTATTTGTAGTGTTCTCCATAGTTGATAAAATTAAAAGAATGGGCAGGTTGGTGGTTTTTAATTGAGGCTGTTGTAACATTTTCATATTTATCCACAGTATGGAGTCATCAGTCACTGTCCCTGGTTGCACCAGCAACACAGGTACAGACCCCTCTCTACTGCCTCCCAGAGGAACAACCTGGCACTGCAGCAGGATAACTGAAATATGAAAAGAGGCTGAGCCATTGGCAACCTTGTACCTAGCCGGTGGGGATTCCGGTGGGGTGCCCCCACCCAGGCAGTGGCAGTGCTGGCAACACCAGCTGCAGTAACCCATGGTGAGGGGATCACACTACAACATTCAGAGATGGGTCGTGGATGGGTATTCCAGCATGACAATGACTCAAAACACACGGCCAAGGCAACAAAGGAGTGGCTCAAGAAGAAGCACATTAAGGTCCTGGAGTGGCCTAGCCAGTCTCCAGACCTTAGTCCCATAGAAAATCTGTGGAGGGAGCTGAAGGTTTGAGTTTCCAAACGTCAGCCTCGGAAGCCTTAATGACTTGGAGAAGATCTGCAAAGAGGAGTGGTACAAAATCCCTCCTGAGATGTGTGCAAACCTGGTGGCCAACTACAAGAAACGTCTGACCTCTGTGATTGCCAACAAGGGTTTTGCCACCAAGTACTAAGTCATGTTTTGCAGAGGGGTCAAATACTTATTTCCCTCATTAAAATGCAAATCAATTGATAACATTTTTGACATGTTTTTCTGGATTTCTTTGTTGTTATTCTGTCTCTCACTGTTCAAATAAACCTACCATTAAAATTATAGACTGATCATTTCTTTGTCAGTGGGCAAACGTACAAAATCAGCAGGGATCAAATACTTTTTTCCCTCACTGTATACTTGGCGGAGGCTTAATCAAGCTAGTCGTCTTGACTACTTACTTATGCCATTCTCTCTGGCACCAAAAGTTTAAAACGTGTTGATAGGGGACAGAATGTGATCGGATCATCACATAATTGGCATTCAATTACTCTTACAGAATTTCCACGTGGGTGAGGATATTGAAATTGAATCAAAGCCTACTAGATGATACATTGTTTAGAACTAGGACAGAAGAATTTACAACTGACTTTTTCAGACATAGGTACAGCAGATCCCCTTACTGTATGGGACACTTTTAAATGTGCCTTTAGAGGCCATGCAATTCAGTACTCATCTATAAAACAAAAGCAATTTAGATCAAAAGAGTCCGTATTAACAAAGGAAATGGAAGGACTAACAGTACAGTTAGATAGCAATAAAAACTGTACCATAGAGGCACAGAATAAGTTAGAGGAAAAATGAAATGAAATGGAGGAACTTATTCAAGAAAGATCCAGTGTAATATATTAGAAAAATAAAGTGAACTGGATGGAATATGGGGGAAAATGCACCAAATTCAACATAGAAATGCTACCAAAAACAATGTATTGAAACTTGTTACAAATGATGGAGTCATGCATGATTCACCAAATTATATTTTGAAAGAGGAAGTAAAGTACTTAAAGAATATGTTTTAATTTCAGTCTCCTCCATCTCCACTAACTGAAACTAATTTTGTGGATTTTTATTCCTAATAATAATGTCCAATTAACATCTGTACAGAAAGACTCATGTGAAGGCCAAATTACAGAGGAGGAACTCCTTGATGCAATTAAAGCCTTTAAGGCTGGGAAATCTCCAGGGCTGGATGGCATACCAGTGGGAGCATGCAAAACCTGTTTTTATATACACAGAGGACCATTATTAGCATGTTTTAACCACTCCTATATAAATGGTAGATTACCGGACACGCAACAAGAAGGTCTGATATCATTATTACTGAAACAGGACCCAAGTGGTATATATAAAGATCCAGTCCATTTAAAAAATGGGAGACCTCTTACACTTCAGTGTTGTGATGCAAAAATCCTAGCAAAATGCTTGGCTCATAGAATGAAAAAAATATTGTCAGGTATTATTCATCCTAATCAGACAGTTTTTTTTTTACATGGACGATGTATTGGAGATAATATAAGTGCTAGAAACAATATAATAATATGAAATATCGGGGACACCAGGCCTGGTGTTCATAGCTGATTTTGAAAAGACTTTTGATAAAGTACGACTGGAGTTTATATATAAATGCCTAGAATATTTCAATTTTGGGGAATCTCTTATAAAATGGGTTAAAGTTATGAATTGTAACCCAAGGTGTAAAATAGTAAATAATGGATAAATCTCAGAAAGTTTTAAACTAGCTAGAGGAGTAAAGCAAGGTTGTCCACTTTCGGCATATCTATTTATTATTGCCATGGAAATGTTATCTGTTAAAATGAGATCAAACAATAATATTAAGGGATTAGAAGTCCGTGGCTTAAAAACTAAGGTGTCATTGTAATGCTGATGACTCATGTTTTCTCTCCACTGCCTCATAGAGGATCTAGATACTTTTGCTATCCTCTCTAGATTAAAACCAAATTATTATTACGTATTGGATCACTAAAAAATGCTAATTTTACATTACCGTGTAGTTTACGAATGAAATGGTCTGTCGGAGATGTGGACATACTCGGTATTCAAATCCCAAAAGAAAGCAATTATCTCACTCCAATACATTTTTATAGAACGTTAGCAAAAATTGATAAGATCTTGCTACCATGGAAAGGAAAATACCTGTCTATTTGTGGAAAAATCACCTTAATGAACTCTTTAGTCATATCACAGTTTACCTGTATGCTTATGGTTTTGCCTACACCGAGTGACTTGCTTTTCAACTATATGAACAAAAAATATTCAATTTTATTTGGAATGGCAAGCCAGACAAAATTAAAAGGGCCTATTGGTAGGAATGTCTCATCCTATGTTCAAGAATGGCCTTTCCCCCTTTATTCAGATTACACCTGCTCCCTTTTGGTTGTTTGAAAAGGAAATAATCTCCAAAATATTGCTATTTAAAAAACTTTTTGCTATTTAAAAATTTAAAAGACTAGCCTTAGAAAATTGGTTGCAATTTCAGTTTAATACACCTGAAAAGACAGAACAAATAATACAACAAATATTGTGGTTAAACTCAAATATACTAATAGATTTTTTTTAAACATATTTTTCGAAGAAATGTTTAAAAAAGGTATAATTTTAGTGAATGATATCATAAATAGGACTAGTGGAGTTACACATGCAGCTAACACAGACATATGGAAATGTCTGCTCTACCCAAAAATACAACCAATTAATTGTAGCATTACCACAAAAATGGAAGAGGAAAGTAGAAGGGGAAAAAAGTATGGAACTTATATGTCGGCCCTGTATTAAAGAACATAAATGGTTAAAGAAAAGTGTGATAAATAAAAACATATATCAAGTTAATTTAAGGACCAAAAACTGACCGCTGTGCCTTATAAATATCAAAATAGTTGGGAAGAGATTTTCGATGTACCCATTTCATGGCACATGGTTAATGAATTGATACGCAAAACAACGCCGGATTCAAAACTTTGGATTTTTCCATTTAAATTACTATACAAAATTCTTGCATCCAATAGAATGTTATATATATGGGGGATACAATCTTCCCAGCTCTGCAGATTTTGCTGTGAGGAGGCAGAGTCATTAGATCATTTATTTTGGTATTGTACATATGTAGCTCATTTTTGGTCACAGGTCCTGGAATGGCTGAATAATTGCAACATTTACCTAGAACTAACAGTGCAGATAGCAATACTGGGTGATTTGAAAAGCCATAGTCAATCCATCAATAACATAATAAGTATTTTAGCAACATTTTTAATTTACAATCTGTAGAAGCTATGAGAATATAAAGGTTCAGCACTTTTGTGAAACATCAGAGCACAGTTGAAAAATACATGGCAAAAAGAAATCTAAAATGGATGGTGTTGAGAGATAGATGGGATGGTTGAATGGAGCTGAAGGGTGGGACTAATAACAAGATAACCAATGTAAAACATACGGGGTCTGTAAAATGTATATAGGTTCAGAAATGTTGTGAAATGGCACAGTTACAATTAGAAATCAAACTGGATGGACATCAGAAATAGAGGAAGGACTAAAAACAAACACAATATAACTATTGTGAAATAGATTGTGTCTGTAAAATGTGTATAAGATGTGTAAACTGAAGGTTTATTGTTTATTAGTTGGGGGAAGGGTGGTAGGGTTTGCGGGGAATAATAAAGGTATATTCAAAAAAAAATATGTCTATATAGGTATGTGTATGTATATTTGTGTATATTTGTGTATATGTATGCATATGCATATGTGTATGTATATATTTACCAAAAAATATATACAAATATAATTTTATAAAAGAGGCTGAGCACTACAGAGTTCCACATAATTTATTAGAAAGTGAAACTAAGCAAAGACAAAAACAAATAATCAATAAACTAACAACGAACCGTGACTACAGAGATACTACGTGCACTAACTCAAAACAATATCCCATAAACACAGGTGGGAAAAACAGCTATTTAAATATGATCCCTAATTAGAGGCAACGATTACCAGCTACCTCTAATTGGGAATCATACACAATCACCAACATAGAAAAACAAACCTAGAACCCCACAGAAATAATAAACTAGACTAACCCCCAGTCACGCCCTGACCTACTCTACCATAGAAAATAAGGACTCTCTATGGTTAGGACGTGACACTGTAGGCCTTTCAGCTTTTATCGAGAGGTCACACAAGACAAAATGGAGGATGAGAAACTTAGAAAAACAAAATCCAATCTACACTATAGGCCCAGGGCCCACTCCCAAGCACTTTGTCATACCTCGATCCAGCATCTTGTGCACAGGGTCTGAAAACTTTGGATAGGTGAAACAAGACAGCATCAGACCTTTCTGCCCTGAACCAAAGTTAAAGGAAACTTAAACGATTCTTCCACGTTGAGTAGAGATGTAGGCCTCTGTGATCAAGGACTCACTATGCCCTCAATTAAAAGCAGGTCGTGTCTATCTATAACTAAAGATGGAGGAGGGGTGGATCAAGGACGCACCACTCTCAGGGATGAATGACAACCAGAATGTGGGAAACTTATTAAGGAAGAACAATGTCAATTATCTCCTGTGAGACCCAGTTAGGAGAGATGATAAATCCGATTCACATGCCGATGTGTAGTGGGCTGTTACTGTCTACCAGGGTAGAGAGAGGAGAGCTTAGACACAGCAACTATAAATGCACAAAGTAATGGGGTGCCGTATCTTGTAATACCTTTAGCATAACACAGTGAAAAATAGGTCAATCTACGGTCAACATTATAAGGTACAGGGAGCTTTAACTATTACACATACAAGTGTTTCAATAATTGCAAACGGAATAATATCAAACTTTAATATGGACTTCAAGCAATAGAAACACTATTGTAAGCCAAGTGCACACATTCTTAATTGATGCTATTTTCACAATAAGGCAAAAACTTTTGACAACAGAGAAATCACAGAAACTCTCATGTCCAAGCTTTAGTAATAACAACATCAACAAATACTTATCATCTCAGCGCTAAACAAGCTAAGAGCACAACGAAGATGAAAGCACACAGAGCACTGTACCGAAAGTGGCGGGAGATGCTCCTATCCCTCCCCATGCCTCTTCAGAGTAACAGGAAGTAGTGAAAGAGCTCTGAACGAGAAGGTAAGTAGGCGTCTCTACGTCCTTAACAAGAGTAATTAGTCCTCATGTGGTTTGAATAAAGAAAAGAACTCTCCAGGAGAAACAGCGGGGAGAAGGACAGGAGAAGAGGAAGAAGGTGAGCTTGCTGCAGGGTAGGAAGCCAGCCGCCCAAAAAAGAGAGAGATGGAGTAAGAGAAGAATAAAAAGCGTGGCTCTCTCTCTCAAAAATCTCAAAACCTCCAAAACATCCTCAGGACAGAGTCAGATGATACGCCTCTCTTTGTTTCACTCTACTCCTCCTCCTTTCCCTTTTCCTTGACTACTGGGCCACCCAGGGGTGGTCATGGCAACCGCTCAATTCCAAAATGCTCATGTGTGTCCAAGGTGTCACCCAAAGTGAGAATGGAAGAGACTTAGTGGTCTAGTCTCTCGTCGGACGGAGGGAGGAACGGGTGAGTAGGGAGAGAGGAGAGAAGAGTCCCTTCTGAATTACAGAGGTAGGTCAGCACAGACTGTGAGATACACTGATGAGCAAATTACGTAATGGAATGGAGAGAGAAGGATTGAGGTCTATTAAATGAAGCAGAGAATCACACATCAATTGCAACAAGAGTAGCCAACAGCACAGCGGTGGAATCCCCCCAGAAAACCTACTCACAGGGGACTCTTTAAACACGATATACCAACTTTAGCCACACTATTAGAGAGGACATGCAGCAAGAAAACGTCTCTGTAACTTTCCAGTTAACGAGACATATAAACAATGCTCCAATATTTTCTGACTTTCAACTTACTATTTGCCCACATAATGTCAAATAACTACCACAGAACATTGCAGGACATACTGCACTGTATGCTCTTCTCCAGAGCTGCATCGTTTGATATGTGTGACACTTGTCACCCATATGTTTTGCAGAACATTGAAGTGTTCCAGCACTTGCTAACCCATGGGTTGTTCGTCAGTTTAAGAAGTTCTGCTGGCGACTGCGTCAGAAATGGAAGAGAGAATTTATTAAAGGAAGTAGGCTGCTTAAAAATAGAACACATCCATGGGGAGAGATGGGGAGATTGGCTGGTACAGAAGCACAAGCTGGCTGGTCAACTTTAGAAGAAGCTGGAGAGGACAGTGACTTCAACTATGAATCCACAGGGCAAGTGCACACCAAGGCAGTGATAATCAAATAGAGAAGGAAAGATAATGAAAGAGAGAGAGAGAGAGAGAGAGAGAGAGAGAGAGAGAGAGAGAGAGAGAGAGAGAGAATAGTCTGTGAAAACACCCAGTGACAGATCATCTGGGTCCACCCATTATAAACAGAGAGTTAATATTGATGAGAGGGACTGAGACAGGGGTGGAGGTGTGACGCACAGGCTGCTGTTCTCGCATGGTAATCTATGTAGGGAGGCATTGGAGATGTAGCCTTGTACGAACCATCCTGATCTTGCGATCTCACATTCAGTTTCGTTACACAGATACTATATGAATCCGTGTAGCGAAACCGAATGTGCGCTTGCAAGATTAGAATGGTTCGTACGAGGCTAGTGGAGATACATATGTTAGTCAAATCTAGCTCATCACTGCCCAGCAAAGGTCAGAGGGATGAAAACAATAAAGTACAGCAAGCAACACAGGACAATCTACATTAGTCCAAATGGCAACAGCAGGAGCTGCAGGGTTTTAGACTATATTCCAGAGACTGAACCTCATCAGCAACCATTTACATCAATCAGGACCTCAATCTCCTCAAAACTGAGCAAAACTGTTTCACAACAAACTGGATGCTGTAGTACGATGCCATGTGAACTCAAACCTGTGCAAAGTACAGTTCAAAAGTACTATCAGGAGAGACCCAGATGCAGACACAGGAGGCAGATGGTTGTAGTTTAAGCTGTTTAATAATCCAAAAAGGAATAGGCAAAGGCAGGCTGAATGGTCAGGCAGGCGGGTACAGAGTCCAGAACAGGAAATGGTCAAAACCGGGAGGACTAGAAAAAGGAGAATAGCAAAGGCAGGAGTATGAGACAAAAATGCTGGTTGACTTGAAACATACAAGAAGAACTGGCACAGAGAGACAGGAAACACTGGGATAAATACACAAGGGAAAACAACCAACACCTGGGTGGGGTGGAGACAATAACAAGGACAGGTGAAACAGATCAGGGTGTGACAGTCCCCCCCCCCCCCCAGGGGTGCCTAGCTGGTTGCATACCTGGCTGACCGGGGTGTCGGTGGTGAAAATCGGCGATGAGGGCCGGGTCCAGAATGTCTTTAGCAGGGACCCAGCACCTCTCCTCCGGGCCATAACCCTCCCATTCAACCAAGTACTGGAAATCCCTGCCCCATGGTTGAACCCTCAGGAGGCGTCTCACTGTATATGCTGTCTGGCCATCAATGACCCGGGGGAGGGGGGGGGGCTGGAGTTGGTCTTGAGAATAGCATCTGGGTCGAGGGCACGCTAACCTCCTGCTCTTGTTCCGGGAAGAATGGAGGTTGATACCCAATGGAGCACTCAAAAGGGGAGAGTCCCTTGGCAGAACAGGGAAGGGTGTTCCGGGCATACTCCACCCAGACCAGTTGACGGCCCCAGGTAGTGGGGTTGGTTGCTACCAGGCATCTTAAGGTGGTCTCCAGGTCCTGATTAGCTCGCTCCGACTGGCCATTTGATTGGGGATGGAATCCGGAGGACAGCCTGGCTGATACCCCAATAAGGGTGCAAGAATGCCTTCCAAAACTCAGATGAGAATTGAGGACCCTGGTCGGAAACCATATCCACCGGGAGACCATGGATCCAGAAGACGTGATGCACCATGAGATGGGTTGTTTCCTTGGCAGAGGGTAGTTTATGGAGAGGGATGAAATGAGCGGCCTTAGAAAACCGATCCACCACTGTCAGAATGACGGTGTTGCCATCAGATGGGGGAAGCCCAGTGACAAAGCCCAGAGAGATATGGGACCAGGGACGATGGTAGTGGCTGAAGAAGGCCAGAAGGAGCTTGCCGTGGAGTCTTGTTCTTGGCGCACATCGTGCATGCGGTGACGAAGGCAGAGATGTCAGGAACCATTGTGGGCCTCCAGAAACATTGTCAAAGGAAGGCTAGGGTAGGGTGGGAACCAGGATGACAGGTTAGTCTGGAGGAATGAGCCTGATCTGCACAGGACCAAAATGAGCTTTTGGTCCTGTGCAGATCGCTGGGACAGGATGGCCCCCACTCCAACATCAGATGCATCCACCTCAACCACAAATTGACGCGGCGGGTCCGGATGGATGAGGATGGGTGCTGTTGTGAAATGATGCTTCAGGTCCACAAAGGCTTTGTTGACAGCAGGAGACCATTTGAACAGTAATTTGGGAGAAGTGAGGGCCGAGAGGGGGCCGCCAGGGTGCTGTAACCCCAAATGAAACTGCGGTAGAATCCTAGGAAATGTTACAACAACGCTGGTTGAGGCCATTCCACCACTGCTTTCACCTTTCCAGGATCCATCTGGACATTACCCTCAGCAATGACATATCCCAGAAAAGTGATTGTAGAGCGGTGGAACACACACTTCTCGGCTTTCACGAACAGTTGGTTCTCCAGGAGGCGCTGAAGGACCTGTCTGACATGAAGAACAAGTTCATGGGCAGACCGGGAAAAAACAGGATGTCGTCAAGGTAGAAGAACACAAAACAGTTGAGCGTGTCCTGGAGCACATTGTTTACCAAAGCCTGAAAGACAGCGGGGGCGTTGGTGAATCCAAACGGCATTACCTGATACGCATAATGTCCACTGGCTGTGTTGAAGGCTGTCTTCCACTCATCCCCTTCGCATATCCAAACCAGGTGGTAGGCATTCCGAAGGTCCGACTTGGAAAAAATGGTGGCCCCCTGAAGGGGTTCAAAAGCCGAGAAGAGGAGAGGTAAGGGGTAACAATTCAAAAAAACAAAATTGAAAACAAGCAACACCTGGAGGGGTTGGAGACAATAACAAGGACAGGTGAAACAGGTTAGGGTGTGACAAGCACACATTTTAGTTGTCAACTAAACAAAATCAATCATATTTTCTTATCCCTTTTTAAGGTAAAGATACAATGTTATTTTCCATCTGTCTGGTTAACATCAACCAGTAAATCTTACAGAGTGCAGACAAAGTCACAAACACAGGAAAAGTAATGATTATATCATGACAAGACAGTGAACAAGACAATCTCTGCCCAGGTCTGTGTCTGCCCAGGTCTGTGTCTGCCCAGGTCTGTGTCTGCCCAGGTCTGTGTCTGCCCAGGTCTGTGCCTGCCCAGGTCTGTGTCAGCCCAGGTCTGTGTCTGTCCAGGTCTGTGTCAGCTCAGGTCTGTGTCTGTCCAGGTCTGTGTCTGCCCAGGTCTGTGTCTGTCCAGGTCTGTGTCTGTCTAGGTCTGTGTCTGCCCAGGTCTGTGTCTGCCCAGGTCTGTGTCTGTTCAGGTCTGTGTCTGTTCAGGTCTGTGTCTGTTCAGGTCTGTGTCTGCCCAGGTCTGTGTCTGCCCGGGTCTGTGTCTGTTCAGGTCTGTGTCTGTTCAGGTCTGTGTCTGTTCAGGTCTGTGTCTGTTCAGGTCTGTGTCTGCCCAGGTCTGTGTCTGTTCAGGTCTGTGTCTGCCCAGGTCTGTGTCTGCCCAGGTCTGTGTCTGTCCAGGTCTGTGGCTGCCCAGGTCTGTGTCTGCCCAGGTCTGTGTCTGCCCAGGTCTGTGTCTGCCCAGGTCTGTGCCTGCCCAGGTCTGTGTCTGCCCAGGTCTGTGTCTGTCCAGGTCTGTGTCTGTTCAGGTCTGTGTCTGCCCAGGTCTGTGTCTGTTCAGGTCTGTGTCTGTTCAGGTCTGTGTCTGTTCAGGTCTGTGTCTGCCCAGGTCTGTGTCTGCCCAGGTCTGTGTCTGCCCAGGTCTGTGTCTGCCAATTACAGACTGGGTCACAGCTCTCTGACTAACACCTAATGAATAAAGGGATTATGGGCAATGAGAGTCACTCCTGTTTGTCTCATTTCAGTCTGATATGAGTTTCCATAACTACACGTCACTTGCGTTATGCAGTATAACATTTTTAAAGTTTTACTGGCAGATTGTAATTACAAAAATAAACAATACAATATACTGCGCTAGACAGTATCAGGCACTGCAAAAAGTACCTCAATGCAGTGGACCGCTCTCGTCCCTTGACCCCCCCCAGGACACGAACAATATTTCTCACATAACAATGTGGGGAATGGTCAGTGGGGAGCTATAGAAACTAATGTCATATTGTTTTTTATTTTGTGATGTCATTAAAACTGGTATAAAAGAAATACTATAACTTGAAAAGTATTTACACTACAGCATGAAGTCTCCATCCTTAATGTTGTGTAACGGCGTTCTTCGTTTGTAGAAAGAGAGTCGGACCGAAATGGTGTTTACTCATGTCTATTAATGAAGGAAGAGCGATACATGAAATAACTATAAATACAAAACAACAAACGGAACGAAACCTAATTACAGCCTATCTGGTGAACACTACACAGAGACAGGAACAATCACCCACGAAATACACAGTGAAACCCAGGCTACCTAAATACGGTTCCCCATCAGAGAAAACAAGAATCACCTGACTCTGATTGAGAACCGCCTCAGGCAGCCAAGCCTATACTAGACACACCCCTAATCAACCACAATCCCAATGCCTACAAAAACCCCAATACGACAATACAATAAACCCATGTCACACCCTGGCCTGAACAAATAATAAAGAAAACACAAAATACTAAGACCAAGGCGTGACACGTTGTGCATATAATATGAAAACATATGAAAGTATTTTTGTTAAGATAGGAATTTGTGTGTTCGGAGGTATGAGAGAATCTATCTCCTATAAACTGTGCATAAGTAAGTAGCCATGCCCCGAGTGAGGTCGGAGAGCGTGTCAGACTGACGGAACCATCCCCTTTTGACGAGAGTGCATAAAAGGATTGCCCACAGAAATTAACATTAGACCAGGAAATGTGAGGCAGTAGCTACATGTTTGAAATGGTTGGAACTTTGAACCTCAACAAGAGATGAAGAAATAAACTCACCTTCCTTTAGACCAGAGACGGCAAGCTGCAGCTCATGTCCATCGTGTCCAAATCCTGACTATCAACACAAAGAGGAAAACAAACTCCCCTCTCAGACATTCACTGGTACAGCTGATTAGCTGTCCTGAGTCAAACCATCCTCCTACTCTTGTCAAATCACCGTAGTACACTACTCTCATCATCCCACTGGAACCATCAGCACGGCTGGTTCTTATCTTCAAATAAGCAGCTTCAGGAGAGAATGGATCAGAGTGAACTCTGTAGTTCTGTTCAGGACAACACGATGAACAAAGGCACCCATACGTAAATACATTCATGATTTCTTATTCCAAACGGGTGGCGGTTCATGTGCAAACTATATGATTACTGTGAGAATAGTTCTGAAAATGTATTGACGATAAGTGTCTTTTCCTCTCTCCTTCTCCATGTCGTTGTGTAAAAATCCATGTCGTTGTGTAAATAATGAAACCAATTTGTGTCATACTGAATCATGAGTAAGGCTGATTTTTTTGCAGAAGCATGAGGTTACGACTGTTCAGAATGATGATATGATACAAGGTAATGATAAATTAGATGACTGTTTATCGATGTAATATATACCTTATGGAGTTTAATTCAGGAGATGGAAACTCTTTAAACAACCTCTTCCATGGTGCCCCAAATTCATAATGAGTCAGTCATTAAATTATTAATTTATTTGGGTAACAATTAAACGTAGTTAGTGGATTAAATAAATAACAGTCATCAGATCAATGAAAGTAAAGTCAGGACAATGTCATCACTCAGCAAAACGCCTGTTACTCAGTCAGAGTCTGTAGCATAGCACAGAGCCAATATGGATATTTGGAACTTCTTCCGAAAGAGAGGCAAAAAGAAGCAAGCAGGTTGAGCACGAGCAGGCAGCAGTGAATGATGTGGAGGGGGCAGAACAGCCAGAAAGTCGAAGTTCAGCATTAGCAGCTGAGTTAGCCACAGGTTTGTGCAGGGTTGGTGGTAGCTAACTAGCTAGTCTCCCTCAGCATAAGGGTTGGCTAATGCTAGTAAGCTAACATTAGTGCTCAGCATCTTTAAGTGACAGAAGAGCACAGATGGAGCGAGAACAGAGGTGGGTTGAGCACACAGTAGACTGTATCACTTCAAGCTGCTCTGTAGATTATTTATTTGCAAAAATTAAAACAGGTGAAATACAGACAATGAAAACGTAAAACATGGTTTACAAAGAATTTGCAGGTTAGGTGAAAAAGCCACTGAAATGACTATTAAAACATTTTTTACAACTAGGACAGGAAAAGAGAGGAGGGTAGACAAGGGTAGACAAGACACAGTAACATAAAAGACTAAGATACAGCAACAGAAGAGGGCAGATGACACAGAGAAAATGATGGAGAGCGGCAGAGGAGCAGAGGAGGGGTGAGCACACAGTGGACTGTATCACTTAACCTCTCTTGGGTAGGGGGCAGTATTTTCACAGCCGGATGAAAAGCATACCCAAAGTAAACAGCCTGTTACTCAGGCCCAGAAGCTAGGATATGCATATAATTAGTAGATTTGGATGGAAAAAACTCTAAAGTTTCTATAACTGTTAAAATAATGTCTGTGAGTGAACAGAACTGATATGGCAGGCGAAACCCCAAGGAAACCCCAAGGACAAACCATCCCCCCCCCAAAATAATTCAGCCTACCACTATTTTCAATGGCGGTCTCTTTTATTAGAAGGCGAAGTCCTCCCTGATTGCAGTTCCTAGGGCTTCCACTAAATGTCAACAGTCTTTAGAAAGAGTTTCAGGCTGGTTTTTGGAAAAATGAGCCAGAAATGGTAGTTTTCTAGGTGGCTCCTATTTTGGCTGTAGTGTTTCCAAGCGTGTGGAAGTATTTTTCTCCGCTAAAGACAATAACGATTCTCAGTCTGACATTTTATCGTTTATTTATGTATTAGGGTACCTAAGGTTTGACTATAAACTTTGTTTGACTTGATTGGAAAAGTTTATTAGCAACGTTTGGGATTTATTTTGTATGCATTTTGATGGAGGGAAACTGGGTGGATTATTGACTGAAGCGCGCCAGCTAAACTGAGTTTTTATGGATATAGAGAAGGACATTATCGAACAAAAGGACCATTTGTGATGTAACTGGGACCTTTTGGAGTGCCAACAGAAGAAGATCATCAAAGGTAAGGCAGTTATTATATCACTATTTCTGACTTTCGTGTCGCACCTGCCTGGTTGAAATGTTTTTCATGGTGTGTGCAGGGCGCTGTCCTCAGATAATCGCACGGTGTGCTTTCGCCGTAAAGCCTTTGAAAATCTGACACAGCGGCTGGATTAACAAAAAGTTAAGCTTTATTTTGATGTATTACACTTGTGATTTTATGAAAGTTAAATATTTATAATTCTGCAGTTTGAATTTCGCGCTCTGAAATTTCACAGGATGTTGGCCAGGTGGTATGCTACCATCCCACCTGCCCATAAGAACTTGAAGCTGCTCTATGGATTCTAATTACTGCACAGCGTGCGTGCGTGCTTGTGTGAGTGAGAGAGATTGGGTACTGTGGGATTCTTTAATCAGTTGGGCTAATTGGACAGGCCAGAGTCTGTTTGAAGTTGTTGAGTGGTATGGAGGTTTTTGGCAATACATTGTAGATGTATTTGGTCCAGAGAAGAGAGTAGAGAGTGTTCCAGAGTAGAGACACAGTAGATTTGTAATTGAGTACGGGCAGTGTCTGCTGTGGGAGGTGGGAAGGTGCAAGTTATCTGTTGCTGGACCCAAGGAAGAGTAGCTGCCTTGGCAGCAGCTAATGGGGATCCATAATAAATTAAATCTCTCAATGTTCTAATCTCTCAATGTTCATCTCAAAGTGCACCAAATTAATGTATTTGGCTGTTGAAATTCCTTTCTTTTTTTGGCTGGGGGAGAACGCCTCCGGACATCCCTACTGGCTTTGGGCTAAGCCCCAAATCTTACAAAACGCCCCTGATGAGGGCAGAGAAGAGAGAAGTTTTTGGGAGTAAGATTCTGCTTTGACACATACAAATGAGACCCAAACTACATTATCTTCTCCCATTATCACATCTGTCACATTATGTTACATTACCTCTTACCCGGGAGGGAGCAGACTAAACTCTCTCCAGTCTCCAGTCAACACTGGTTATGGAATAATAATATGAGCCTTCTGTTTTTGGAGTGGAGGAGAGTGAGCTAGGAATATTCCTTGATGGTGAGAGAAACTCATCGTCACTGCACAACATTTATAAGAAGCAGAAAGCAACAAACAACGCCCATTGAGAAACAAACAACGCCCAAGCCAGGACATTCATTTATTTTGACAATTGATAACACGTAAACTAGAACCCCTACCGTTGGAAGCCTACAGTAGCTATCAACTAAGTATTAGTACCATTGTGTTCTGACAAAACAGTCCTCTCTACCAACCATCAATAGTACAGTTGTTGACAAATAGCAGCTATCTTCTAAACTCCAAACTCTATGACATTTCACCATCACAACTGGCCTCAGGGCATTATCAAGTACAGGAAGATGAGAGGAACACAAAACGAATCAAACTGGCCAAAGGCTTAGTCAAACTAACCAAAATCCTACCCACACTATAAAAATAAATGAATGTTTTATTGTCACATACACTAGACAGATGCAGTGAAATGTGTTTAACAGGGTCACTAATAATAGTACAGCGCCCCTGGATCAAATTAGCATAAAGTGCCTTGCTCAAGGGCACGTAGACAGTTTTTTCACCTTGTCGGCTCAGGTTTTCGAACCAGCAACCGGCCCAATGCTCTAACCGCTAGGCTACCTGCTACCCCTCTACTGTATCTTATGGTGTACACAACACCTGCATAACTGTCTATTTCACAACACCTGCCCAAATCACAGTACTGACATCACTCAGATCACTAGGCAGCAGTACTCACCTGAAGCAGGTCATCATCAGCAGCATCGCTTTCTGCAGGGTTCATAAATCTAAACCAGAGGAAGGAACTGTGTGTGTGTGTGTGTGTGTGTGTGTGTGTGTGTGTGTGTGTGTGTGTGTGTGTGTGTGTGTGTGTGTGTGTGTGTGTGTGTGTGTGTGTGTGTGTGTGTGTGTGTGTGTGTGTGCATGTATGTATGTGTGTGTGTGCATGTACGTGTGTGTGTGTGTCCAAAGCCTGTCACTGCAGTGTGCAGATGCAGCAGATGTGAGAGTGACTGCGTGTGCATCTCTCTACCACCAACAGCAAAGTGTCTGCAGAGAAGCTAAGAGCTGGATAGGGACTGAAAAAACAATCATAATCAACAATGAGATGCAAAAAATGTGTGTGTGTGTGTGTGTATAAGTCTCTCAGACACACAGAAAGTGCCTGCGCACACAAAAGTGTTTATTTTCTACTTCGCTATCAATGCTGAGAAGAAAGAAACGTGATATTCCCTGGGGACTTTGACAGTTTTCCTCTGTACCGGAGGGATAAATGGTCTGCGTCCCCAAATGCCATCCTATTACCTACATAGTGCACTAGTTTAGAGAAGAGCCTGGTCAAAAGTAGTGCACCTTATAGGGAACAGGGCGCCATTTGGGATGTTACCATGGAGTATGCAAACCAAACTGACATCTCCAGCCTGAGGAGGATTTCAAACAGGCAGTCCTCACCACGAGACAGCCCACTGGTGACATCTGATTAAAGTCATTGAGCTTCACCACATAACTGATTCTGTTCCTGCCACCATTCTGAGGAAAAAGTATGAGGAAAGCAGTTTTTCTATGAAATATTGATTGTTACGCAATTAAATTGCTCTTGTTCCTCCAATGCAGACCTATTGTTGTTGAGGACTACCATATCGATTAATACCTCAGCCAGGGCCTGTATTTATAAAGCATCTCTGAGTAGGAGTTCTGATCTAGAATCTGCCCAATCTAGAATCTCTTCCGGGTTGGAGCGAGCGGTCGCATCCGCACTTCGGTCCACAGGTAGTATAACTTTTCATTATATTTCACTACATTTCATTATAGTACAACGGTTTGATTTGTCTAATCTTAGCAATTTCTTCTTAGCTAGCTACATAGCCGTCTTTGTATCAAAGATAATTGCGTAATTATCGTATTTCGTCGTCCTAACGTAGTCTACACTGCTATCTGCCCAGCAGCTAGCCAGCTAGCAAACGTCCACCGTCTACCGAATAGCAGCACTGTAGAAACTATTACACTCAACTGAACGACTTGATTGGTGTAGTGTTAGCTAGCTACATAGTCGTCTTTGCTGTCTTCGTATCCAAGATAATTGTGTAGTTTAGAGTGCGTAGTCTTAGAGTGATTATCTTAATTTACCGAGGTTAGCTAGCCAGCTATTTGTCGTCCTTAACGTAGGAGACACTGCTAGCTAGCCAACAGCTAGCCAACGTCTACCGAATAGAACTTCCGCACTCAACAACCCGGTCGCATTCCGCTTCGCTCCACAGGTAGTATCACATTTTCATTTAATTTCAATACAGTACAACGGTTTGATTTGTTTGATCGTAGCTAGCTACATAGCTAGCTACATAGCCGTCTTTGTATCAAAGATAATTGTGAGGTCTAGAGCGATTTTCTAGGTTAGCTAGCCAGCTATTGTCGTTCTTTTAACGCAACGTAACGTAATCAACACTGCTAGCTAGCCAGCTAGCCCCCGAATAGCAGCACTGTAGAAACTATTACACTCAACGGAACGACTTGATTAGTGTAGTGTCAACAACGCAGCCACTGCCAGCTAGCCTACAAAGTCAACAACGCAGCCACTGCCAGCTAGCCTACTTCAGCAGTACTGTATCATTTTAATCATTTTAGTCAATAAGATTCTTGCTACGTAAGCTTAACTTTCTGAACATTCGAGACGTGTAGTCCACTTGTCATTCCAATCTCCTTTGCATTAGCGTAGCCTCTTCTGTAGCCTGTCAACTATGTGTCTGTCTATCCCTGTTCTCTCCTCTCTGCACAGACCATACAAACGCTCCACACCGCGTGGCCGCGGCCACCCTAATCTGGTGGTCCCAGCGCGCACGACCCACGTGGAGTTCCAGGTCTCCGGTAGCCTCTGGAACTGCCGATCTGCGGCCAACAAGGCAGAGTTCATCTCAGCCTATGCCTCCCTCCAGTCCCTCGACTTCTTGGCACTGACGGAAACATGGATCACCACAGATAACACTGCTACTCCTACTGCTCTCTCTTCGTCCGCCCACGTGTTCTCGCACACCCCGAGAGCTTCTGGTCAGCGGGGTGGTGGCACCGGGATCCTCATCTCTCCCAAGTGGTCATTCTCTCTTTCTCCCCTTACCCATCTGTCTATCGCCTCCTTTGAATTCCATGCTGTCACAGTTACCAGCCCTTTCAAGCTTAACATCCTTATCATTTATCGCCCTCCAGGTTCCCTCGGAGAGTTCATCAATGAGCTTGATGCCTTGATAAGCTCCTTTCCTGAGGACGGCTCACCTCTCACAGTTCTGGGCGACTTTAACCTCCCCACGTCTACCTTTGACTCATTCCTCTCTGCCTCCTTCTTTCCACTCCTCTCCTCTTTTGACCTCACCCTCTCACCTTCCCCCCCCACTCACAAGGCAGGCAATACGCTCGACCTCATCTTTACTAGATGCTGTTCTTCCACTAACCTCATTGCAACTCCCCTCCAAGTCTCCGACCACTACCTTGTATCCTTTTCCCTCTCGCTCTCATCCAACACTTCCCACACTGCCCCTACTCGGATGGTATCGCGCCGTCCCAACCTTCGCTCTCTCTCCCCCGCTACTCTCTCCTCTTCCATCCTATCATCTCTTCCCTCTGCTCAAACCTTCTCCAACCTATCTCCTGATTCTGCCTCCTCAACCCTCCTCTCCTCCCTTTCTGCATCCTTTGACTCTCTATGTCCCCTATCCTCCAGGCCGGCTCGGTCCTCCCCTCCCGCTCCGTGGCTCGACGACTCATTGCGAGCTCACAGAACAGGGCTCCGGGCAGCCGAGCGGAAATGGAGGAAAACTCGCCTCCCTGCGGACCTGGCATCCTTTCACTCCCTCCTCTCTACATTTTCCTCTTCTGTCTCTGCTGCTAAAGCCACTTTCTACCACTCTAAATTCCAAGCATCTGCCTCTAACCCTAGGAAGCTCTTTGCCACCTTCTCCTCCCTCCTGAATCCTCCTCCCCCTCCCCCCCCCCCCCCTCCTCCCTCTCTGCAGATGACTTCGTCAACCATTTTGAAAAGAAGGTCGACGACATCCGATCCTCTGCTGGTTCTGCTCACACTGCCCTACCCTGTGCTCTGACCTCTTTCTCCCCTCTCTCTCCAGATGAAATCTCGCGTCTTGTGACGGCCGGCCGCCCAACAACCTGCCCGCTTGACCCTATCCCCTCCTCTCTTCTCCAGACCATTTCCGGAGACCTTCTCCCTTACCTCACCTCGCTCATCAACTCATCCCTGACCGCTGGCTACGTCCCTTCCGTCTTCAAGAGAGCGAGAGTTGCACCCCTTCTGAAAAAACCTACACTCGATCCCTCCGATGTCAACAACTACAGACCAGTATCCCTTCTTTCTTTTCTCTCCAAAACTCTTGAACGTGCCGTCCTTGGCCAGCTCTCCCGCTATCTCTCTCAGAATGACCTTCTTGATCCAAATCAGTCAGGTTTCAAGACTAGTCATTCAACTGAGACTGCTCTTCTCTGTATCACGGAGGCGCTCCGCACTGCTAAAGCTAACTCTCTCTCCTCTGCTCTCATCCTTCTAGACCTATCGGCTGCCTTCGATACTGTGAACCATCAGATCCTCCTCTCCACCCTCTCCGAGTTGGGCATCTCCGGCGCGGCCCACGCTTGATTGCGTCCTACCTGACAGGTCGCTCCTACCAGGTGGCGTGGCGAGAATCTGTCTCCTCACCACGCGCTCTCACCACTGGTGTCCCCCAGGGCTCTGTTCTAGGCCCTCTCCTATTCTCGCTATACACCAAGTCACTTGGCTCTGTCATAACCTCACATGGTCTCTCCTATCATTGCTATGCAGACGACACACAATTAATCTTCTCCTTTCCCCTTCTGATGACCAGGTGGCGAATCGCATCTCTGCATGTCTGGCAGACATATCAGTGTGGATGACGGATCACCACCTCAAGCTGAACCTCGGCAAGACGGAGCTGCTCTTCCTCCCGGGAAGGACTGCCCGTTCCATGATCTCGCCATCACGGTTGACAACTCCATTGTGTCCTCCTCCCAGAGCGCTAAGAACCTTGGCGTGATCCTGGACAACACCCTGTCGTTCTCAACTAACATCAAGGCGGTGGCCCGTTCCTGTAGGTTCATGCTCTACAACATCCGCAGAGTACGACCCTGCCTCACACAGGAAGCGGCGCAGGTCCTAATCCAGGCACTTGTCATCTCCCGTCTGGATTACTGCAACTCGCTGTTGGCTGGGCTCCCTGCCTGTGCCATTAAACCCCTACAACTCATCCAGAACGCCGCAGCCCGTCTGGTGTTCAACCTTCCCAAGTTCTCTCACGTCACCCCGCTCCTCCGCTCTCTCCACTGGCTTCCAGTTGAAGCTCGCATCCGCTACAAGACCATGGTGCTTGCCTACGGAGCTGTGAGGGGAACGGCACCTCAGTACCTCCAGGCTCTGATCAGGCCCTACACCCAAACAAGGGCACTGCGTTCATCCACCTCTGGCCTGCTCGCCTCCCTACCACTGAGGAAGCACAGTTCCCGCTCAGCCCAGTCAAAACTGTTCGCTGCTCTGGCCCCCCAATGGTGGAACAAACTCCCTCACGACGCCAGGACAGCGGAGTCAATCACCACCTTCCGGAGACACCTGAAACCCCACCTCTTTAAGGAATACCTAGGATAGGATAAAGTAATCCTTCTCACCCCCCTTAAAAGATTTAGATGCACTATTGTAAAGTGGCTGTTCCACTGGATGTCATAAGGTGAATGCACCAATTTGTAAGTCGCTCTGGATAAGAGCGTCTGCTAAATGACTTAAATGTAAATGTAAAATGTTAAATGTAGGTCCCCCCTGTCCATATACATTTACATTTTATTTTATTAATTACATTAACATAATTTATATATAATTATATTCAATATGATCTAAAAGGCTAAACTAATCCTACATCAGCACACTTACTGATCCTGGTCGATTAAACACACTAAGGTCTATTCGACTCTCCCCAAGCTCATTTCTGTGTAGTAGAACACTAAAACACAAAGGGTATTGGTAGACCACTTGAATATGATTAATTACAATGAACATTCAAAGCTCCCCCTGTGGGTAAAATCAATTGTTCTGATCCAATGCACAGTAAGTCACCCAGGTGAGCTGAACTGAACCGATCAATCTAAATGGACGAGGTGCATTATGGATTGCTCAAAGGGTTCCGTTTTCCAGGACTGCTCCATATGTTCTCACAATAGTATGAAAACATACAAATAAAAATGTGCAACTCAATCAGGTTCCATTCAATTCAATACAAAGGTATTAGTCCCCTTGAGGGAAATTAAGAATACTACACCATGTGATGAAACTAAGATTTTACCATAGATCATAAACATTATATACAGTATGTATATGGACATCATAGCATTTCACATGTCTGAGCCTTCCCCGTGAGCAACCCTGATGAAACATATCCAATATCAAAGCACTAATCATATCACACACATACAAACACAAACTGCATCTTCAAACTCAGGTCTGACACCAAGGCTGTTCACTCACACTAAAATATGAATATGCTGTCCTGATTATATCAGATTGGTTGAAGGTCGCTGTAACTGAATATCTGTCCACCACTGTGTATGAGTCTGTACCAATGATACTGTCACTGTTAGTCTTTGTTGTATATTTTGCTATGGGTGGGTGGGTGTGATAAGGAAGTTTGTATGAATCTGTTGTGCTCAAAGGTGTTTGTGCTTTGTGATGCTTGGCAGCTCCTTAAAAAACCCATCAGGGAGAAGAGTCGCTAGTCACTATGACAGGATGTGACTCAGAGACCTATATGACTCTCAAAGAGATTGTGTGTGCGTGCATTTTTTTTTTTTAGGGGGTGGATCAGTTTTAATATTGCATATATATAGCTTATATTTATATATATATATATATATATATATATATATATATATATATATATATATATATGTGTGTAGCTTCTATCAATGTAATTGTCTGCATCATTTCTAATCCACCTTATATATTTTTAGATAAATATATATATTATTTTAAATATAAACAGTACCAGTCAAAAGTTTGGACACACCAACTCATTCAACTGTTTTTCTTTATTTTTACTATTTTCTACATTGTAGTTTAATAGTTGAGTACGAAATATGAAATAACACATATGGAATCATATAGCAACCAAAAAAGTGTCAAACAAATCAAAATATATTTTAGATTCTTCAAAGTAGCCACCCTTTGCCTTCATGACAGCTTTGCACACTCTTGGCATTTTCTCTACCAGCTATTTGTATTTATTATGGATCCCCATTAGCTGCCAAAGCAGCAGCTACTCTTCCTGCGGTCCAGGAAAATTAAGGCAGTTTATACAATTTTAAAAACATTACAATACATTCACAGATCTCTCTGTGTGCCCTCAGGCCCCTACTCCACCACATATACACATTACTAAGTAAGTAAGTAAGTAAGTAAGTAAGTGTAAGTGTGTGTGTGTGTGTGTGTGTGTGTGTGTGTGTGTGTGTGTGTGTGTGTGTGTGTGTGTGTGTGTGTGTGTGTGTGAGAGTGTGTGTGAGTGTGTGTGTGTGTGTGTGTGAGTGTGTGTGTGTGTGTGTGTGTGTGTGTGTGTGTGTGTGTGTGTGTGTGTGTGTGTGTGCATGCGCATGTCTGTGCCAATATTGTGCTGCTTCTCAGTCCCCGCTGTTCCATAAGGTGTTTTTAAAGTGTAATTTTACTGCTTGCGTCAGTTACTTGATGTGGAATAGAGTTCCATGTAGTCATGGCTCTATGTAGTACTATGTGCCTCCCATAGTCTGTTCTGGACTTGGGGATTGTGAAGAGACCTCTTGTGGCATGTCTTGTGGGGTATGCATGGGTGTCGGAGCTGTTGTGGGTATCCGAGCTGTTGTGCATGTTGACATGCATTCAACATGTCAATAACCTCTCAAAAATAAAGGTAGTGATGAAGTCAATCTATCCTCCACTTTCAGCCAGGAGAGATTGACATGCATATTATCTGAGCCAATTGCAATTTGCAATTGCAAAGGCACCTGACCACACAACTGAACAGTAGTCAAGGTACGACAAAACCAGGGCTTTTAGGACCTGCCTTGTTGATATTGTTGTTAAGAAGGCGGAGCATCGCTTTATTATAAACAGACTTCTCCCCATCTTAGCTACTACTGCATCAATATGTTTTGACCATGACAGTTTACAATCTAGGGTTACTCCAAGCAGTTTAGTCATCTCAACCTGCTCAGTTTCCACATGATTTATTACAAGATTTAGTTGAGGTATAGGGTTTAGTGAGTGTTTGGTTCCAAATACAATGATTTGACTTTTAGGAATATTGTGGGCTAACCTATTCCTTGCCACCCACTCTGAAACTAACTGCAGCTCTTTGTTGAGTGTTGCAGTCATTTCAGTCACTGTAGTAGCTGACGTGTATTGTGTTGAGTCATCCGCATACATAGACAGTCTGGCTTTACTCGAAATTGTAGATTCTTCAAAGTAGCAATATTTTGCCTTGATGGCAGCTTTACACACTCTTCCCTCAACCAGCTTCATGAGGTAGTTACCTGGAATGCATTTCAATTAACAGGTGTGCCTTGTTAAAAGTTCATTTGTGAAATGTATTTCCTTCTTAATGAGTTTGAGCCAATCAGTTGTGTTGTGACAAGGTAGGGGAGGTATACAGAAATAATCCCTATTTGGTAAAAGATCAAGTCCATATTATGGCAAGAACAGCTCAAATAAGCAAAAAGAAATTACAGCCCGTTATTATTTTAAGACATGATCAGTCAATGAGGAACATCTCAAGAACTTTGAAAGTCTCTTCAAGTGCAATCACAAAAACCATCAAGCGCTATGATGAAAATGGCTCTTACGAGGACCACCACAGTGAACGGAAGACCCAGAGTTAACTCTGCTACTAAAGGACACCAATAATAAGAAGAGACTTGTTAGGGCCAAGAATGAATCACGAGCAATGGACATTAGACCGGTGGAAATCTGTCCTTTGGTCTGATGAGCCCAAATTTGATATTTTTGGTTCCAACCACTGTGTCTTTATGGGACGCAGAGTAGGTGAACGGATGATCTTCGCATGTGTGGTTCCCACCGTGAAGCATGGAGGAGGAGGAGGTGTGATGGTGCTTTGCTGGTGACACTGTCTATGATTTATTTAGAATTCAAGGCACACTTAACCAGCATGGCTACCACAGCATTCTGCAGTGATAGGCCATCTCATCTGGTTTGCGCTTAGTGGGACTATCATTTGTTTTTCAATAGTGCAATGACCCAAAACACACCACCAGGCTGTGTAAGGGCTCCAAGAAGGAGATTGATTGAGTGCTGCATCAGATGACCTGGCTTCCACAATTACCAGACCTCAACCCAATTGAGATGGTTTGGGATGAGTTGGACCGCAGAGTGAAGGAAAAGCAGCCAACAAGTGCTCAGCATATGTTGGAACTCCTTCAAGACTTTTGGAAAAGCATTCCAGGTAAAGCTGGTTGAGAGAATGCCAAAAGGATGCAAAGTTGCCATCAAGGGAAAGGGTGGCTACTTTGAAGAATATAAAATATATTTTGATTTGTTAAACACTTCGTTGGTTACTACATGATTCCATATGTGTTATTTCATAGTTTTGAATGAGTTGGTGTGTCCAAACTTTTGACTGGTACATTTTTTTAAATATATGTTTTCCCCTAACCCTGCCACCCCTCCCCTAATTTAAGTAAACTAATGGACAACACTTAGGCTTCTACTTCCAGCTCATATAGTACATACTATATACATTTTACAGACACAGTATATTTTACATTAGTTATCTTTTGTTTGTTTTTATTCCCATCCTTCAGCTACCCTCAACCCTTCCATCTCTGAACAGAATCCAATTTGGATCTATTTGCCATATATGATATTCTATTTGCCATATCTTTTTCAAATGTGCTGTGATGTTTCACAAAAAGTTTTGAACCTATATACATTTTACGGACATCCCCCCTCCCTTGTAGGGTAAGCATTAGAATAGTCTAAATCGCCTCAATATTTGCAGCCATAGGTGACAATATCTCTCTAGGAGCTGATCCGTCATCAGTATTGTGGAATCATTCTCTTTCTAATGACGCACTTAGTGAACGTGCTCTCTATGTGGTGTTTTGGGAAACGCATGTGACAACTTTGGCCGTTTTAGGAACAATGCATTGTTCAAATATTCGTAAGCTTATCGGGAAACCGGGCCCTTGTCTGACCCGACCATGACACAATGCCACAAAGAGGCGGCATGATAGCATGTTATAAATCAGCTGATTGGTACCTGACGCTGTCAATCAGCTGCTGATGGTCCTCATTGATTAAGATGTCTGGGAGGGCTTCAGCTAGGTTCTCCACGTTCCGCTCGGCTGCGTACTGCTTCAGAACACCAAACAGCTGTTCCTTTATATCTGGCTCATCACCAAGCACCTCCTCCACCTGGAAGAAGAAGATAAACACAACTTCCTGTTGACCTCTGTGGGCTTCTGAGTGTGGAGACCTCCACAGATGGAGACGCAGACAGAGACAGAGTTGGAGACGGAAACAGACACAGGGGTGGAGACAGATGCAGAGACAGAAGACAAAGATGCAGGCACACACCCCTGCCACCCACACACCTTCTTGTTAAACTCCAGGGCCTTGTGTGCACGGTCCTGCCTGATACTATCCCCGCTCAGTGACACCTCCCTCATACTGTGGCTGAGGCGCTTGATCCTCCGTCTCATACTGAGCACGCCCAGACGCAGTGGGCGTCCCTGTGCCACCTTGATCATGGCCGCCGCCGTTTCGTGATGCTTGACGGGGATCCCGTTGACCTCCATGACGTAGTCACCGGCCCGGAGGCCGCTGCGGCCCGCCGGGGAGTTGGGCAGGCAGTCATCCACCAAGAGGGGGCAGTCTCCCACGATGGTGAAGCCGAAACGGCCGTCGGGGCCTGGGTTGATTTCCATCTAGGAAAGGGGAAGCAACAGTCAGATTAGAATTAGATGTGAAGACAATAAACTGTCTATTTGATAACTATCTGCATGGAAAGTAATGGAGATTGTTTTGAAAGTACATGTCATTTTGCCCTAGACTTATGTGTTACCCAGCTCACAGTTCCAGATCAGTAGTAGTGATCACACTGAGGCTTAGGTAACATGCAACAACACTGTCACAACCAACTCCTATCTGCCTTTAAAAAATGTCTCTAGTGAAAAACCGAGGTCAAATGTCCACTATCTGCATCACTGAAGCCTAAATGATTTCCCAACTGTTCCAGACCTGTTCTATGCGTGACACCACTCCGATGCTGGGGGGTACAGTCTTCAGAGTCTGTGCCAGGGCCACCAGGGCCTGGGTGCTGAGAGAGGACACCTCCTGGCCCTCGATGTCCACCACCTGGTCCCCAGGCTGCAGGCCCGCCAGGTAGGCACTGCTGCCCTCAATCACAGACAGGATGTAGCTGGGGCCCGCGCCCCCCAGAGTGAACCCAAACTCCTCCGGCCAGTTCTGATTGGTAGCCGGGAGGGTCAGGTCTGGAGAGTAGTCAGGATTGGGTTGGTTACTTAAGCCTGTTATACATAGCCTGGGTGCCAGTCTGTTTCTGCTGTCTTGACAACTCCTTATGGAACATGTTTGACTTGGCAATGACAGCAATGTAGTTGACAAGAGCACAAACAGATCTGGGACCAGGATACTTCTAACACAAACACTGCTATTACCAGGGTCTAGAGTCCATGCCTTTCTCAAATACTATCCCCAAATATACCAGATTACAGACCCAGTCACATGCACGCCTCCTGCTGTGGTAGAATGGTAAAACCTCAGGGGTCCTTATTTGTTTTTACACCAGTAGGAGGCGTGGCAGGAATTCAGGGACTATAATGAGAATCCAGGTTTCCCCAAATACACTGGTGGAGACCCAGGTAAGACCACGGTCAGACCTGCCTCTGGACCAGGGATCCAAAGCAGGGTCTGATAACCTGGGATGACCTGAACACACCAAAGACAGAGCCAGGTAAAACCAGGGTACCTTGATGTATTTGGGGTATAAGAGTGTAGATTATTTGAATAACAATGTCATGCAATGTCACATTATGATACCATTTAAATGGAGACTCAGCGATATGAGCAGCTGTGTGAAGAACCAAAGATACTGGAGAGTGAGTGCCATGCAAGAGGCTGCACTTGTGAGCATGCACACCACAGAGCATCTGCACATGTTCACGAGAGTTTGCGTCACTCTCCTGCAACATGATAGCTGCGTGACAACAACTGCGGAGGAGATTTGCCTCTTGCTTCGCGCTCTTTGATGTTTTGGAAGTCGTCCCGATCTGCTAATGGTACATTTGTATCGCTGAGTCTACCTTTAACTACATTGTAGTCTCTTTTCACAGCTGCTTGTCTCAGAGGCAGAGACAAGTGGCAGTGAAGACACTACTACAATGTAGCTGTACTTGACTGACCTGGGTTGAAATACTTTATCTGGGCTTGATTGAGCTTGCCTGGCACAATGGAACCAATGGAATAGTTGCAAAACTACAAACCTTACCCATCTGGAACCCCAGGCAGCTAAAAGTATTTGAACCCAGATCTGGGACTTGAAACTAGTTTAAAAGTCTTACTGATATTCATTGGATTATTCATTGGAGGACAGCCCATTTGTTGACGGAAAGCATCATCTGAATGGGCGAGAGAACCAGAGACTGAAGCGTCACAAGAATGAAATGGGTTGAGAAGGTTTTTCTGCTCTTAAGGGACATCCACAATGGTCGAACACAATGGTATCACTTTTTAACAGACACTATCATACCTCCATAGTATAACGCCCCGCTTGGAGGGTTCGAGAGTGGAACATCAACTATTGGAAAAAACTTGACTTTATTATATAATAGCAATCAATGAGAAATAACCCAATCAATAACAAATATACTTTTATTTTGAAGAGTGAATATAGTCAATGTTTCGAGATATCAAATATTAGCACCACATAGTTTTGAGCCCACCTGTCCTCTCCGTCAAGAACAGGTCAAACTGAATACGTTTCCACCATATTGTTTTTACAGATCAACTTGCTTTAAGACCAGTGATCATGATGGACAGAACATGAGCAAATGATGCTGTTTTAGACTATTGGGACTCAGCCTATGTCTGTCATAGCTTTCTGTTCTGAACTGCTGGCCCTCCCCTGGTCACTGGCCTCATTCTCATACTGCAGTCAGTGGGTGCCACTCAATACTCCACAAAATGGCTTCCTATTCTCGTCTCCTCACACTCTTCTGCACTGATCTGAACAGACGCGATAGCTGAAGGCAAAGTGGCAGATCGAGGCCTATGAAAATTACTTGCTTTATCTTGTCAAGTTGTTTCAGATCAGTGCAGTTGAAGGAAAGCTGGATACAAGGAGAGGAAACATCTTTAGATTATTGAGATGTACCCATTCATTCTCCTCACTCTCTCCTGTACCAGATTGTTAACCTCCTAACACTGAAGTCTACAGCCTCAGCGTTATTCATTTAATAGGCCATATGATGATCCTATGAGGATTAATGTTTAATGAAAAGATGAATAGGTTCCATGACTACAGCAGGCAGTTTATGCAATTTCAATGATTGAAGTGGCAATCTTTCTCTCATTCTGAAGGGGTGCATGAAGAGACACACACACACACACACACACACACACACACACACACACACACACTCTCTCTTTCTTTCGCCCTCTGTCTCTTTCTGTATCTCTCTCTTTCTGTCTCTATCTTTCTCTCTTAGAAACGGGTGCATGAAGACACACTCACGCACACACACTCTCTCTTTCTCTCACTCAGTACCAATGTGTAAAGGTAGCCTTTTGTATGTGGATTTCTTAAAGTGAACAAGAAATGGATGGTCAGATCAGTTTGAGACAATTCAAAGGAGAAAAGCTGGCAACAGTGGCATCATTACATAGTTCTACACTGACTTTGCAGGGAAAATAAAAAAGTGATGGTGTTATGAAAATGTACGAGCCCCGGATTATCTGAATAAAGTTCAGAACACAGTGAGAACACGTCGTTCTATATTTCACTTTGTAAGCCTCCATGTATTGTGTCATAAAACAACTAAGTCTAAAGTAACGTGTCAAAATAAATTGGGACATCTAGACCTGTGAGGAAGTACATTGGTTAAATCAAACATTTCTTTCTCCGATGTACCAGGACACGCAACCCCACCGTCGAGATTAAATTTCCCACGGCCTTCTTCTCTCTTCTCCAAATCTGAAATACTTCTGAAGCCCGCGACCTAGATACACACACACAGCTTTAGTCCTTTTGTTCTCTTCTGTCTCTTCTCCTCCTCTCTTCAGAAGAGAGGGATGAAGCAGATAAGAGGAATAATGAAAAGGAATGAAAGACTTACAGAAATCTTTGGAGGCACCGCGAGGTCCAGACTTGCTCTGGCGCAGCGAGAAGCGGCCTTTGCGGCTCAGAAAGCGCCTCATCTTGACGCTGGTGGTGTCTACTGAGATGTCAAGGTTTGCGAGGACACGTCCAGTCAACGGCCCAAAGTCCCCGTCTCTGGTGCCCAGTCACGCCCTTACCCTCTCTCTGGCTCCTGTACCCAGCTCCAGCACCCCCATAAAGACCTACAACCCAAACCCTCTCAAGAGGTCACATCAGCGTACAAGTAGGCTGATGTCTCCCTTTCACGGATCAAAGAACCAGAGATATGGGGAAAAAGAGGAGAAGGAGGCTGGGAGAGAGAGGAGACGGTCTGTAAGTCAGGCTCCCCATTGCAGGTAAAAATCTGCCGTCCCACAGCCCTAGCTAGCTGCTATCGCGGAGCACCCATACAAAAACTGGGACACTTTGTCCTCTAATGATTATTTTGTGAGAAAAGGTAGCGCGAAGCCCCATTTTTCTATAAATACCTCTGCCTCTCTCTCTTTCTCACACACTCTCCTCCTACCCTCTCTCGCTCTGGTTCTTTCAGATGGGGCCCTCTCTAAGGGCTGAGGACTGACCCAGAAACAGTGAGGAGAGCCAGCCAGGGACATTTCTCACTGATTAGAGCGTGTCAACCTCAGTGTTGAGGCACTGTAGTCTATAGGCAGTAGGCACACAATGGCTCCTCAAGGTTCATCTAGGAAACTTGAGATTGAGGGAACAGGTTAAACGTAACACCTTCCAGGTAGCATACCATCCTTACATTCCTGAGGTGAAGAAAAGGAACAAGGCTGGTGAATGTCTATTATACCTGATGGTAACTTCCAGAACCTTGGCTGAGGATCAGCACGAGAGCAATCCTGGTTCCCTGTTAGACACTGACGTCAAGCTTGCACCCCCCCAAACTGGCTACCTGAAAGTGAGACCTGTTCAATTTCAAATCACCCGTTACAGTACTCTTGTAGATGTGAAATGATAGCAATATGGTGATAGCTCCACCTTGCACTGTAATAGGTTATGTGGACCAGCCATCACATTGCTTACACTTATAACCTTTCCGATCTAGTGTCTAAGAGTAGGGGTGAGGTGTCAGTTTGAAATTTGGCAGTATCCCTCAGTATGAGCCCTGAGGAAACCATTTCCTATTGGTAAGTGTTTACCCCTCCGGGGCTGACTTGACCTCAATGGAATCGTGATCAGTGTGTTGCCAGTGGGAGATGCAGGCAGCAGCACTACAGCTGTGGAGTGTCCTCTGTTCTAACAGTGATCATGGCTCATGTGAAACTCTGCCAAATACATCTCTAGAGACGATCATGTTCAACAACATACAGTATGAGGAAACTCATCAGGGAAACAAAATGATTGTGATGTTTGAGTAGGTGTGTCTTTGATTGGACACAACGTCAGCAGAGTAAGGTTTAGTTATGAATGGCTGGATCACCATGCCAGTATGTATGTACAATACAATGGGCCAGAATCAATGCTTTGTTTAGTAGAGATGGGGACATCCTCATTAGGTGTCTAATAATTTACTGTATTTACTTTGCTAGCCACAGGCATGACAACAAATCCCCCATGGGGGACACACAATTATATTTCCTAATTCCACAACCAAAAATAGTTTGTACAAAATACTTCAAAGGCAACACAATTGCAGAAAAATATACATCAATACACCATTGGCATTACATCATGTGAAAATGCCCTGTTCATCTTACAGTAGAAGACTATGGGGGATTTCAGACTTTGATAAGGAAAAAGCCAAAGACATAATTATACGTTTTGTTTCAGGATTGTTTTATTTATCAAGTAGCCTGATACCATTGCATCTATGATAGTTCAAAGGACTCTCTCAGAGTAAAGGGCAGCTGTACAAAAAACCCAGAGGGGTGAAAAGATTTGTCTTCATTCTGACAGTCTTGAGAGAATGTGAGCGAAAAGCATGGGAGTAAAAAGAGTGAATGAGAAAAGTAAAGAGAGAAGAGACAGAAGGCAACAACAACCACAGGCAAGGTGAGCAGCAAGGATGCTTTGTCCTGAATCTGCCAGGCTGATGAATCCACTCCCGCTCCTCCATCTGGGGCTCACTGAGAGCTGCTGGGTTGCCCACGGCAACTGTAAACACCAGACCCAATCAATCGATCAATAACTGAATCACCCGATCACTTCTCAACCTGCTTTTCAGTCAGGTATACAGTATATTTTTCATCCACAGGACAAAGAAATTCCTTTTAGTCTTCTGCAGAAACTCAATTCTCAAAGATGACATACAAAGTTGTACTGAAAGTAGCATTTATTCATTCCACGCAAACGGAGCCAGTCAAGTAATAGATCACAGCATTTGGCAGTAGTGAGGAGTCTGTCCGTCTACTGTAAGGGTGATGTGTAATGGAGACACATATCAGCAGTACAGTCCAACAGCATCAGATCACAGTCATATTCACTGGGCAACCAAGAGTAGAAATAGTCTAATAAGAAATGCTCATTTAGTTTTTTCCGTTGCCAAACGTTTTAATATGGTATGCCCTAATGAATACAATCCAGAGACTCTCACGAACAATCACTAAAGCATTTTAAGTCTATGGTCAAGCATAACAGAATATTTTAGAATGAATCTGTCCAAGGTAAACAACTCCAGTCATTAGGTAGTATAATTGTTTTAATTAAGGGGGGGGGGGGGTATTTTATAAAGTTGGCATCTCCTGGTGTAATGTCTAAGTGTAACAGAAACAGTGAACATTCTAGGGCTTTTAAGTACTTGAGCTCCTGTGACCTCACTATAAGCTTACTGTTCGTACCTTGTGATTGGTTGCGCAGTGTTGACAACCAATGACATTACAGTTAAGTGTACTAAAATGAAGGCAGCTCCACTCCTGTCCAAGTAAAACTTACACTTCAGTCCTCCTTACTTCAGTGACTTAAGACATAATACTCTTCCAATAATTGATTGCAATCCTTACCCAATAGAAATGGACTAATACTGTCAAATAAAATGTCAAACTTTATACAAACAGAATATTTCAACCTTATACAACGACAGTCCTCATGCAAACTGTCCATAATACAAGCTAACTCCTCAAACATAGACCAATGTTCCCATTCAAAGTCCTGAGTTCTCATAAGAAACTCTTCATAAGACATTCTGTTCTTATAAAAACACACCGTATTCATAACTCATGCAAAGTCCTGAGTTTTCATAAGACACTTCATAACACAAATCAATCATATAATGACTGTCTGGATCTCCACCTCCTCCGATGACGTAATAACAAACTCCTCCTCCTGCTGCTGTTGTTCCATCACCTCGACCATGTCCTCGCTCCCCCGATGTTGTTACCATGGTGACCGTGCCATCGGGCGTTTCCAGTGCGCCGCCTCCTGCCAGAAGGGTTCCGTCGCTGATGGCTGAGGCCAGGGTCATGGCGACCTGCGCGGTCAGGTTCTCAGGCGTCGCTATGGTGATGGTGTCGCCACAGTCGGAGATGGATGTGCCCTCGTCCATGGAGACATTGCGCACAATGATTTGGTGGCCGCCGATGCCACCACGTGATTGGTTGACGATCTGCTGCACCACCTTCATGATGTGGTTGCCCATCTGAAAGGTGGGTAAAGCGGGGATAAGTATTGAGATGCCTTATTAATGTCTACCTAATAGTTGATTTATCTATGGCTGAAAGACTGTAAATTGACCACAAAAAGTCCAAACATATGTTTGACTAAAACATAAGCATTTCAAGACCTGCTTATATTTGTATATGATCACGTGGGAATACTTGGGAACAGATTCCTTAAATTAAAATCACTTGGAGATGGTTTCCTGGTGTTTTTACAGTCTTATGTCCAGCAATGAAAATCTTTAAACAAAATACATTTAGTTAAAAATACATTTTGCTCAGAAAACATCAGGGGCCAAATAAAACCACCCGCCAGTTGGGGAATGAAACTAAGTTTCACTGCAATTTTGAAATGTAGACAGATCAGTTGTTGGATTTTTTTGTGTTATGATGAACTTCACAGGGTGGCGAGGGTCCTATTATTCTGGTGACATGATGATCGATGCTTGACAGCCGTTTGACATGTACAAATATTCTCTCTCTTATCCATAATAATCTGATCATGTAGACTAGCCTACCTGCAATGTATCTGAGAGCTGTTGGCTAGAGCGCACGTGCCAGAGGCATATTTGCTATTTAACAGTTTTTGGTAGAGTTGAAAATGAGATGAAAGCACATTTAACTTTAGATTTTTATTCGGTATATGAAAAAGTAAGCCGAACAAAATGACATTTTGAAGGGCCTCCCAGGTGGAGCAGTGGTCTAAGGCAGTGCCACCAGAGACTCTGGGTTCGAGCCCAGGCTCTGTCGCAGCCGGACGCGACCGGGAGGTCCATGGGGCGACGCACAATTGGCCTAGCGGTGTCCGGGTTACGGAGGGTTTGGCCGGTAGGGATATCCTTGTCTCATCGCGCACTAGTGACTCCTGTGGCGGGCCGGGCGCAGTGCACGCTGACCACCATGTTGCGCTGTGTTAAGAAGCAGTGCGGCTTGGTTGGGTTGTGTTTCGGAGGACGCATGGTGCTTGACCTCTCCCGAGCCCGTACGGGAGTTGTAGCGATGAGACAAGACAGTAACTACTAATAATTGGATACCACAAAATTGGGGAGAAAAAGGGGGTGAAAAAAAGGACGTGTGCACTGATATCAGCAACAAGTCAGTTTGGTGGAAACACCGGTGGATAATCTGCAGATTTTCTTTATGCAGATTTTATATTTGCATGAAAATCTGTCACCAATTGGATGGAAACTTGGCTTTGGTCGCATGTTAAATATATGTCTATGACCAAGCAAACCGTGAAAGGTGTTTATGTGTAGGGAGGCGAGCTAAAACCACTAAAACCACTAGAACACAATTTCTTGGCTCCAGGAGAAATAGGAGAGCAGAGCACTGACCTGATTCTGGTTGTCTTGGATGAGAGTCACCTCCTCGCCCTGCCCCTCTTCCTCCTCCTCCTCCTCCTCCACTCCTGGGGCCTGGGGAGAAGAGACAGGACACGTGAACTACAGAACCTTCCATACATACTGACAGCATCATTTATGAATGTGATGATGGATCTAATTTCTGTGAGAAAAACAGATTAATATTCTGTTTAACAACTGCGTTTACATCAGCACCTTGTCTATGTTGGTGCCTAAAGCTCTGCCAGGTCAAGTTGAAACATTCAGTGAATTCAGCAAAAAGTCTGGACATATTACTTTCACATTTTCGGCAGTGTGAAATGGGTAATAGATCCATAAGGAGAATAACCCCCCGCCCATCTATGAATGGTCTCACCCTAATGATGTATTCCTGGGTGTCAGCAACCACAGAGGAGAACTCTACCAGCACAGCGTGGGGGTCGTCTGACATGATGGCTGCTGTGGCCAGGCTGTCTGCAGACACCTGCTCCTCTGAGACCAGCATGCCTTCCTCCCCAGACCCCTCCTTCTGGCCAGCATAACAGCCACCTGGACACACAAACACATCAATGTAGTGCTATTTGGCTGTTTGCTTGTGTCAATTGTGGAATTAATAACATGTATCGGCTAATATGGAAAATCCATTACTTCATCAATTAAAAATCAGGGCCATTGTCAGCCTATCCAAAGTAATGTAAGTCGGGAGTACACGCATAAAGAATAGTAACACTAATATCACTGATAAGATCAATGCCAGATACATCGGATTCTATGAATCTGACATTGATCTGAATGCTATACATGACCCAGGAGACAAGTGTTAATCATCCTGACCTTTGGCACGTAAATGGCGGTTGAGGGTGCCATGCTCAGCGAAGCCCCGCCCACACTTGTGACACTTGAAGGGCTTCTCTCCGGTGTGATGGCGGATGTGGCGCACTAGAGAGCCCTTCTCCCTGAAGCCCCGCGAGCAGAACTGGCACACGTACGGCTTCTCCTGGGCGTGCGTCCGCTGGTGCACCTGCAAGGCATTCTGGGACAAAACAGGAGGGGGAAAAAATGATAAATTATTCGACATCTGTTAGTCAACCAATTCACTTCTGACATGCGAGAAAAATTACTGAGATAACCGTTCAAACGAAGAGGCACCCCGAAACTTGACTTAAATGGCAGGAGTCTGCTAATGTTAAGAGACTAAATAAAACTTACGAATTCAACAACTTTCAGTCTGAATATTTTGCCTGCTCACGGCCTCCTTGGTTGAAATAAAAGTTGAGTATGAACAAACCTTGGTCTTGTATCCCTTGTCACAGCTGTTGCAGTTGTACGGCCGTTCCTCCGAGTGGGCCCTCATGTGTTCCCGGACATGTCCGATGGTCTTGTACAGCTTGCCGCACTCACCACACTTATACCGCCTCTCACTCAGGTGGACCTCCATGTGCTTCTTCAACAGGTAGCCTGTCAGGAACTCTTTCTGACACATCACACACTTGAAGGGCTTGCAGCCTGCAGAGAACACACAGATGAGCTACTGTAGGCCGTGTTCATCAGTGAACGCAACAGGTAGTCCCTCCCCTTCAGACCGGTTTCCTTGGAGACTAATGAACACGACCCAGGGAGAGAGAGACACTGAGGAGATTTGAGAAAATGTAAGAAACAGGGAATACATGATATAGACGTATCTGATTTTGAAACCTTGGCTGAATCCTCTTACCACCCCAATCATTTGATATCAATGGATCACCTATGGAGTGTGTGTTGACTAATGATGTAAAGAAACAATGGGTTATGTTGAGACTATCGTTAAAGGAAATCATTAAAAATAAATGGAGACAGTGGTCTTACCGAGGTGACCTTTGACATGGAAGCGGAGGTAGTTGAGCGCCTTAAAGGAGCGACTGCAGTGAGGACACTTGTGACTTTTAGACGGCGGCAGATCCTCCTGCTTGTCAGATATGTCCTACATGGCAGGGCAAAGGACATACACCATGTTTATCAACCTCCTGCTGTAGGTGAGAGTATACACCATGTTTATCAACCTCCTGCTGTAGGTGAGAGTATACACCATGTTTATCAACCTCCTGCTGTAGGTGAGAGTATACACCATGTTTATCAACCTCCTGCTGTAGGTGAGAGTATACACCATGTTTATCAACCTCCTGCTGTAGGTGAGAGTATACACCATGTTTATCAACCTCCTGCTGTAGGTAGGAGTATACACCATGTTTATCAACCTCCTGCTGTAGGTAGGAGTATACACCATGTTTATCAACCTCCTGCTGTAGGTAGGAGTATACACCATGTTTATCAACCGCCTGCTGTAGGTGAGAGTATACATCATGTTTATCAACCTCCTGCTGTAGGTGAGCGTATACATCATGTTTATCAACCTCCTGCTGTAGGTGAGAGTATACATCATGTTTATCAACCTCCTGCTGTAGGTGAGCGTATACATCATGTTTATCAACCTCCTGCTGTAGGTGAGAGTATACATCATGTTTATCATTCCCCATTGACTAACTCACCACCATCTCCTCAGCCTCCATCTCCACACACTCCTCCATCACCTGGATCTCTGTCATCCTGCCCTCCATGTCCCTGACCTGCAGGACCTCTTTAGGCATCCCGTCCAGTGCCTGCTCCTCGGCCTCCTCCACCTCCTCAGTGACTGCCTCCAGGGCGATGCCAGAGTTGATGATGGCCTGGCAGATGAGGTTGTCCCCCTCGGCCACCAGGGCATCTGCCTGAGCCTGGTCCAAGATAACCTAGGGATGGGGAACCAGACAAGAAAAGTGGGTCCAACGTGGTCCTAGGAAAAATGTGTAACATCCAAAGAGGTTATATTAAACATCAGAGATTTGGGATACAAAGGAAATGCTTGAGGGTGGGTTTCTCTATTTTCTTTCATCTGCACTGATGTGATAGAAATGGACAGGCATTCACAACATGGCCTTTACCTATCCTGTGATTTCAGATCACTACAAATTAACAGGTGTGAGAGGAGACGAGTAAGACATTTTACAGTACTGGAAAGCATCCAGATCTCCACACACCTGCTGTTCCTGCCCTTCTCCCTCTACCTCCATGTGGAAGTGGACCTCGTGGATGACTTCCTGTCCTCCGCTGTCAGTCTCCACCACGCTGACCACTGCCGCCTGCGCTTCCTCTTCCTCCTGCTGCTCCACTTCCTGCTGAGCAGCCAATGAGGCGGCCTCTGCCTCTACTCCTGAAATACAAACATGACACCATCAATACCCTGTCCACCATATATTACCCTGTCCAGCTACTTATCTACCGATAGATCCATATATTTAATCTTTCTATCCATATATTTATCTTTCCATATAGTAATCTCCCTCTTTCCATATAAACAGAAGTACAGTACCGGTCAAGTTTTAGAACACCTACTCATTCAAGGGTTTTTCTTTATTTTTACTATTTTCTACATTGTAGAATAGTAAAGATATCAAAACTATGCAATAACACATATGGACTCATTTAGTAACTAAAAAAAAAAGTGTTAAACAAATCAAAATCTATTTTACATTTGAGATTCATGCGGTAGTCACCTGGAATGCATTTCAATTAACAGGTGTGCCTGTTAATTTGTGGAATTTCTTTCCTTCTTAACGCATTTGAGCCAATCAGTTGTGTTGTGACAAGGTAGGGGGTATACAGAAGATAGTCCTATTTTGTAAAAGACCAAATCCATATTATGGCAAGAACAGCTCAAATTAGCAAAGAAAAAGTAATGATGGACTGTCATTTAAGACATGAAGATCAGTCAAGGCAGAACATTTCAAGGACTTTGAAAGTTTCTTCAAGTGCAGTCACAAAAACCATCAAGCGCTATGATTAAACTGGCTCTCATGAGGACCACCACAGGAATGGAAGACCCAAAGTCTAATGCAGAGGATAAGTTCATTAGTTACCAGCCTCAAAAATTGCAGCCCAAATAAATGCTTCACAGAGTTCAAGTAACAGAGATCTCAACATCAACTGTTCAGAAGAGACTGAGTGAATCAGGCCTTCATGGTCAAATTGCTGCAAAGAAACCACTACTAAAATGACACCAATAAGAAGAAGAGACTTGCTTGGGCCAAGAAATACAAGCAATAAGACCAGTGGAAATATATCCTTTGGTCTGGAGTCCAAATTGAGATGCGATGTGGGTGAACGGATGATCTCTGCACGTGTATTTCCCACAGTGAAGCATGGAGGTGGTGTTATGGTGTGGGGGTGCTTTGCTGGTGACACTGTCAGTGATTTATTTAGAATAAGGCACACTTAACCAGCATGGCTACCACAGCATTCTGCAGCGATACACCACGCCATCCCATTTGGTTTGGGCTTAGTGGGATGATCATTTGTTTTTCAACAGGACAATGACCCCACCACACCTCCAGGCTGTGTAAGGGCTATTTTACCAAGAAGGAGAGTGATGGAGTGGTGCATCAGATGACCTGGCCTCCACAATCCCCCGACCTCAACCAAATTGAGATGGTTTGGGATGAGCCGGACCGCAGAGTGAAGGAAAAGCAGCCAACAACTGCTCAGCATATGTGGGAACTCCTTCAAGACTGTTGGAAACACATTCCAGGTGAAGCTGGTTGAGAGAATGCCAAGAATGTGCAAAAGGGTGGCTATTTTGAAGAATGTCAAGTATATTTTGATTTGTTAACACTTTTTTAGTTACTACATGATTACATATATGTGTTATGTCATAGTTTTGATGTCTTAATATTATTCTACAATGTAGAAAATAGTACAAATAAAGAAAAACCCTTGAATGAGTAGTTGTTCTAAAACTTTTGACTGGTAGTGCACGTGGAAACCCCTTCAAATGAGTGGATACGCCTATTTCAGCCACACCTGTTGCTTACGGGTGTATAAAATCGAGCTTACAGCCATCCAAACTCCATAGACAAACATTGTCAGTTGAATGGCCTTACTGAAGAGCTCAGTGACTTTCAACGTGGCAGGTCAGTGACTTTTCAAATCAGTTCATCAAATTTTTGCCCTGCTAGAGCTGTCCCGGGCAACTGTAAGTCCTGTTATTGTGAAGTACAAACGTCTAGGTGCAACAACGGCTCAGCCGCGAAGTGGTAGGTCACAAGCTCACAGAACGGGACTGCCGAGTGCTGAAGCTCGTAAAAATCACCTATCCTCAGTTGCTCACTATAGAGTTCCAAACTGCCTCTGAAAGCAATGTCAGCACAATAACTGTTCATGAGTGTGTAACAGTATAACTTTAGACCATCCCCTCGCCCATACCCGGGCGCGAACCAGGGACCCTCTGCACACATCAACAACTGACACCCACAAAGCATCGTTACCCATCGCTCCACAAAAGCCACGGCCCTTGCAGAGCAAGGGAAACCACTACCTCAAGGTCTCAGAGTAGGTGACGTCACCGATTGAAACGCTATTTAGCGCGCACCACCGCTAACTAAGCTAGCCGTTTCATATCCGTTACAAGTGCTTCATGAAATGGGTTTCCATGGCCGAGCAGCAGCACACAAGCCTAAGATCACCAATACACAATGCCAAGCGTCGGCTGGAGTGGTGTAAAGCTTGCCGCTTTTACCTCAGGAGCAGTGTAAACACGTTCTCTGGAGTGATGAATCACGTTACACCATCTGGCAGTCTGATGGAAGTATCCGGGTTTGGCGGATACCAGGAGAACACTACCTGTCTGAATGCATAGTGCCAAGTTTGTTGGAGGAGGAATAATGGACTGGGGCTATTTTCATGGTTTGGGCTTGGTCCCTTAGTTCCAGTGAAGGGAAATCTTAACTCTACAGCATACAATGACATTCTAGATGATTATATGCTTCCAACTTTGCAGCAAAAGTTTGGGGAAGGCCCTTTCATGTTTCAGCATGACAATGCCCCCGTGCACAAAGAGAGGTCCATACAGAAATGGTTTGTTGAGATCAGCGTAGAAGAACTTGAGTGGCCTGCAGAGCCCTGACCTCAACCCTATCGAACACCTTTGGGATGAATTGGAACACCAGCCTTATCGCCCAACATCAGTTCCCGACCTCACTAAGGCTCATGGCTGAATGGAATCAAGTCCCCAACAGCAATGTTCCAACATCTAGTGAAAAGCCTTCCCAGAAGATTGGAGGCTGTTATAACAGCAAAAGGGAAACCAACTCCATATTAACGCCCATGATTTTGAAATGAGATGTTCGACAAGCAGGTGTCCACATAATTTCAGTCATGTGGTGTATGTATCCTACCATCTATCCATATATCTATCCATCCATGCATGCATGCATGATCCCTCAATCTTTTGACAAACTGCTACCTTTCTGCTGTCCGTCCTTGCTGACGAGGATCTCCTTGTACTGGTTGAAGCGGATCTTCTCAGTGCATGGGGTGATGGACTTGAGATGTCTGGTCAGAGCCCCTGACTCCCTGAAGGAGAGCCCACACAGGTTACAGTGGTACGGGCGCTCGTCTGGGGGAAGAGCGGGAGAGAGACTGATGATGGAGATAGGAAACGAAGCTGCATGTCACATGCAGCAAAATCTCATTCTGAGCCCACCCCCTTCCAGTCCACTGTACCTGTGTGACGGCGGTTGTGACGAATCAGGGAGCCTTTGGTGCGGAAGGCACTCCCACAGAGCTCGCAGGGGAAATTCTTATTCTCACTGTGGGTGATCATATGGGTTCTCAGGATGTTTGTCTAGAAAAAAGGTAGACAGAAAAATAGGTTTGTTTGATTGAGCATAAACAAGGGAAGAACAAAATCACTGACAGTCATGATTTCAAAACTTTCTTCCAGACTAGACAAGGTAGTGATAATCTGTACAGGTTCATTCTCAGATCTATATCAACAGGAAGCACAGGTGCAGTACAACTCACCGTTTTGAATGTCTTCTCACATGTTTGGCAAATGTAGCGTCCATCTTTGTTGACCCTGTAGACTGGCTTGTCTGCACCGTCAGGGCTGTGGGCCTCGGTCCCCTCTGTTTGGACAGTTGCCTTCCCTGTGCCACCCCTCTTCCTGCGACTTCGAGAGGAGTGGCCTTCAACTTCTACCTCACCTGAGAGATCTTAAGGCTGGTTAATTCAGTCCCCTCAAATAATTTAACCCATTAACCCATTTCAACTGGGCATGAAAGTCAAAACAGGAGGAAATTGGGTTTCTGACAGAATATAAAGTCTTTGCCATGAGAAGAAACCATAAATCAATCAAATAATGTCTTATCAGTTACGGACAGATGATACTGGAGGGTGCCAGAGAGCAAAAAGTCAAGGAACATTGACTGACCGTTGTTGTTGGACTTGTCTGGTTCATCTGAAGACAGTCCACTTCCATCCATTCTTGTCAAGGTAGCAGAGGTTCCATCTGGGGCAAACACCTGACCAAACAAACGTTTTGACAGATCACCCCATTCATTTATGAATTCTACAATCTAAACTGAGTAGGTAACGGGTGTACAATTGCCCGGGCAAGCCTACCTTTTGGTTGTCATCTCGGGGTTTATTGACGGGCACCTGGGGTTCCTGTGCCCGCGTGCAGTTCTGCTGAAGCTTGTGCTGGATGAATGCCTCCAGCGTACAAAACTCGGACTGGCAGCGTCCGCACTTGTGGACATCTTCATCTGCAAGTGAAATGCGTGAAAAACATGCGTACAGTCAAGAACAACACACTTAAAAATAAATTGTAAAACGTTCAATGTTGTTGACTGGCTGGCTAATTAATTGACAAATGCAAATGATTGGACATTGACATAGCGAAGTTAGCTAGCTACTGTAGCAAGTGCAGCCGCCAGCTAACTTAGCTAATGTTAGCATATTTAGCAAGCCTAGCTGGCTGGCAAGGCTAAAACCGATACGTGTAAAGTTAAACTACAATCCGAGGATGCTAACTAACTAAATCTGACCAGCGCGACCTACACTAGTTGGCTAGCTAGGTAGTTAGATAGATAGCATTGACCCGATACAGCGCAAGCAAAGATGTGGCGCAAGCTAGAGTGAACCGACCTTATTTTGTCGCCTACCAAGCAAGCTAGCTAGCAGCTAAATAAATTGAATCAATTGGAGTGGGCCTACATATATGACAATAACAATATATGACTGGTTTTGCACGTAAACTGACTTTACCTTCATCTCCGAGAGTTGTTTGAATTGTGACGATGTTGTTGCCGTGATCCGTTTGCTCGCTCACTGTTTCTGCCGTATTATTATTTTCTACATTCATGTCGTTTGAGTTCTCCGTCTCTGTCGCAACGCTACTAGAGAGAAAACATGGCGGATTTACGACCTCGTAGTCATAACAACAAAACTGCAATACGAGGGAAGGAGGGAGAAGAGACAAATCATAGGACGATTTGGATTTTGAATTATGCGTTTTACCAGATTTTGGTAAGAAAATTGGCCAACTCTGATGTCTGAAATTATCATGCGCAGGATTGAAATAAACATTATCAAGAATTTGCAAAATATTCCCGATTGTTGCCTGGGGTCGAATTTTTTAGACTAATTCCATGCATGAAACACAGGCACAGTAGCTATTCCAACAAAGATTATGATAACAATGCGCGTGCCTTATTTCCCACACGTCAAACAATACGTGGACAGATCAGATAAAAGTCAATTTACTAGCCTGGATGATTTAATTATGTGAGGATGGGTGCAACTTCTCTCTACTCTAGTATATTCTGCTGCACAGAGCAGAGCGCTATCTTTTCGCAGTGCTTTTTTATTATTGCTGGGTGGGTGTGTGACGAGATGACACTAGTGTAACGCGGAAGTTCGTTGAAAGTTGTCGTGCAGTTCGTGTACAGTAGACTTTCCACAACATTCGGTGTTGAAGTTCCTTTTTCCCCGGGAATTGTAAGTGCGGAAACATTAGGACAACAAACTACATGCACGCTCTTCACGGGGTAAGGATTTATTGTAGCCTATCGCCATCTACGTGTTAATCTAAATCGTCATTGAGTTGATGCGTTGACACATGTGAAGTTGGATAGTCTACTGTTCATGCAATTCATTCATATTGAACATAACAATGGCAGCGCTGTAGTGGAGGCAATACGCAGGTATATGAAGTATATCCACCTTTTCCAATTGGGAATTGCAAATAGGCTACCATTTTTTATCCACACTGGGTGCATTTCAAAGTAGCCTAGTGTAGTGGCGGTATACACCGTAGCAATTATGTAGGCTAGTATAATATGAAATCATGCACAAAGTATACTACACAATCGCAAAGTACGTGAAGTATGTTCGCAGGGGCGCAGCACACATAGCCTAGTTATAACCGAATACAATCTTTCAGGCAGGGGTGAAAGTGCAATTAATTTATTCCCGGTACGGGACCTCCTATTTCCACTCGCAACATATTGCCAGCCTCCAAACAAACAGTGGTGAATGGAAACATACATCTATTACACAAAACACCAACAATTGTAATCACATGTGGCAATTGTATTTAGGCTAGAATGTTTGCGCCCACCGCTGTCCGCGCGACTCTCGTGTGTCGTCCACTCTTTGCGTTGGCAAAATGTCAGTGTGCTCGTAGAACAGCAACGCATTTTGGAGAGTAGGCTGCTCACATATTCATGCCTCTGACATGCGGTTATGATAAAAAGTGGTGTAATAGCCTACAGTTTCCTTGACATGTTGTTTTAATTATTGTGATAGGCTCATGTTTGACCGGTACTGGTACGGCGTAACCCCTCTATTTATTTTGCCTGGACACGGTACTGGACCGCATTACTTTCACCCCTCTTTCAGGCAGCAAGAGCGCGCAGCCGCTTGGAGCAGCTCACAGAATAACGAAATCGGTAGCGGGCCATTTCCTGGTTGCAATTGATTTAATTGTGTTCAGTTAATGTGACAAACTTTTTATAGTCCCGTACGTACCCCTTCAAACATTCAACCTCCAGCTGTGTACCCCCTCTAGCACCAGGGTCAGCAGTATCCCCTCTAGCACCAGGGTCAGCTGTACCCCCTCTAGTACCAGGGTCAGCTGTACCCCCTCTAGCACCAGGGTCAGCTGTACCCCCTCTAGCACCAGGGTCAGCTGTACCCCCTCTAGCACCAGGGTCAGCTGTACCCCCTCTAGCACCAGGGTCAGCTGTACCCCCTCTAGCACCAGGGTCAGCTCACTCTCAAATGGTGTTTTTTTGCCATCATTTTGCCTTCCACTCACACACTATACGATACATTTATTAAACATAAGAATGAGTGTGAGTTTTTGTCACAACCCGGCTTGTGGGAAGTGACAAAGTGCTCTTATAGGACCAGGGCACAAATAATAATATTATAATAATTAATCATTTTGCTCTTAAATTAGCCATCTTACATATAAAACCTTATTTGTTCATCAACAATTGTGAATAACTCACCACAGGTTAATGAGAAGGGTGTGCTTGAAAAGATGCACATAACTCTGCAATGTTGGGTTATATTGGAGAGAGTCTCAGTCTTAAATCATTTTCCACACACATTCTGTGCCTGTATTTAGTTTTCATGCTAGTGAGGGCTGAGAATCCACTCTCACATAGGTACGTGGTTGCAAAGGGCATCAGTGTCTTAACAGCGCAATTTGCCAAGGCCAGAAACTCTTAAGCGCAGCCCAATCCAGAAATCTGTCAGTAGCTTCTGATTAAATACAATTTTCACAGAACCGCTTGTTGCAATTTCGATGAGGCTCTCTTGTTCAGATATCGGTAAGTGGACTGGAGACAGGGCATTAAAGGGATAGCTAATCCAGTTGTTTGTGTTGTCCGTTTCGGGAAAGTATCTGCAGAAATGCTCTCACTCAGATGCTTCACTATATCACATTTGACATTGTCTGTAAACTTGAGTTCATTTTCACACAAAAAAATCATACAATGATGGAAAGACCTGTGTGTTGTTCTTGTTAATGCAGACAGAAAAGAGCTCCAACTTCTTAATCATAGCCTGAATTTTGTCCTGTACATTGAATATAGTTGGGGAGAGTCCCTGTAATCCTAGATTCAGATCAATCAGGCAAGAAGAAAACATCATCCAGATTGGCCAGTCGTGTGAGAAACTCGTCATCATGCGGTCAGACAAGTGAAAATTATGGTCAGTAAAGAAAACTTTAAGCTCATCTCGAAATTTAAAAAAAAACATGTCAATACATTGCCCCTTGATCACCAGCGTATGTTGTATAAGCGTTACATGGTCACAGCCCATATTTTTAAAATTTAAACTTTATTTAACTAATCAAGTCAGTTAAGGACAAATTCTTATTTACAATGATGGCATACCGGGGTTAACAGTGGGTTAACTGCCTTGTTCAGAAGCAGAACGACAGATTTCTATTTTGTCAGCTCGGGGATTCGATTCAGCAACCTTTCGGTTACTGGCCCAACGCTCTAACCACTAAGCTACCTGCCGCCCCATAGTAATGCATAATGCAGAAAATACATGATAGTTCAGGGGCCTTGCTTTAACAACGTTAACCATTTTCACTGTAGTGTCTAAATCGTCTTTCAAGCTGTCAGGCATTCCCTTGGCAGCAAGAGCCTCTCAGTGGATGCTGCAGTGTACCCAAGTGGCGTCGGGAGCAACTGCTTGCACGCGCGTTACCACTCCAATATGTCTCCCTGTCATGGCTTTTGCTTATTTGACTGCCATGTGGGTATTATTAAAAACTTGAACTTGAAAATGAACTTGAAATACTATTTTCTATTTCTTTCTGTCAGCTGAAGCACCATGGTAACAAAAAGGCAGGCCCTCAGAGCTGTTGTACTTTGTCTGGTGCTTGTTGCTGCTGTCAAACTTCTGCTTTCGGAATACAGGTGAGACATCCTACCATGGGCACAATCCTCATTCAGTGAGGTGTTTGTAGACTTAAATTATATAATATTGTGATTTTCTTGGCCTCTTGGGTCAGCCGTTCGGTCTGTGTGCTGAGATTATTTTATTAAAACTTTCTCAAGCCTTTATTAGTCTTCAGAAGACAATTTTAAAAAGTTACTGTTTAAATCTGTCTTGTTCCAGAACTGAAAGGAAACAGAAGTTGGCCACCATGGATCCTGGCTCATTTTGGCACCAGGGGCCAAAGGTGAAGGAGGCTGTTACTGTACACAAGTCAGAGGATATAAACTCTTTGTTTAACTTGGCCCAGAAACCAGAGGTTCCAGAGCCTCCAGTAAAAAAAGAAGCAGGCACAGCACCTCTGGAAACCAGCAAAGGCCCTGCAAGAATAGTGCACCTGGATCTGAAAGGTGCTGCACCCAAAGTCAAATACATGAAGCAGGTGAGAAAAGTTCTCTCCTTGAGGTGGATCCCCAAAAAATCTTATTTGCAGGGCCTCACTCTGGATAAGAGCGTCTGCTAAATGACTGGTCTGCTAAATGACTGGTCTGCTAAATGACTCAAATGTAAATGTATTCTTTATAAGGTGTATCCCTCAAATGACCGAGTGACCTGATGGGTGGAATGTTGTTCATATCATTTAATAAGAAAATAAACATAAAAAATCCAGTGTTTCTATGTCAAACGGCTTTGTTATATTTCAGTGTTCTGTGATGTACGTATATAAAGTGTCAAATTTGGATGCAAACTCCCAACGTAATACATTTCAACTCTATATCTGACATGGTACAGGTGTCTTCTTTTTTGAAGTCAATAACCATGTGTGTGAGGTGTATACTTTTGTTTCAAAGTAGAATTGTTTAAGACTACAAAGAAACACTCTGTGTAACCCTGATTTAGCCCACTGCAGTAAAAGGTTTTAAGATGTATATTTTAATGGAGATACAGGCATATGGGTAGTCTTGATTATATAGTATAGCATTAGAATTGAATTGAAAAACATGCAGTATAACAGCTGTATCTACCAGAACCAAAGTCATTGTGACGGTTTCCATTCCAGATCTTCCCGCTCTTCTCCTCTCTGGGTGCTGATGGTGTTCTGCTAGAGTACGAGGACATGTTTCCCTATCATGGAAACCTAACGATTCTCAGGTCACCGTATGCCTACAGGTGAGCACCAGATGGTGATGTCTCAGTCAATTTATGATTGATAGGAAAAAACTAGGGCCTGGAGTTTTCCTTGTCAGATCGCATGTCACAAGAGAAACTCCTGACCCTGATGATAAAACTAAGTCAGAACTAGGATGGACAATTCATAGAGACCTGTATTACCGTTCTATTGGATTATTGGTGTTCTATTTAAATATGTGTCACAATGATGAACAGTCTGCTGTATATCTCTGTGTTCTCTGTTAAACAGTATGGAAGATATAGAGGAGATAAAGAGCCTAGCCAAACTCAACAAGCTGGAACTGATTCCTTTAGTGCAAGTGTTTGGACACCTCGAGGTAAGTCAGGGATACTGTATCAGTGATGTAGTGGGGGAAGAAATAGGTGGTTACGCTGTTCACAGTGAGTAATGTAATGCTCCTTATACTTTCAATGCATCTCGTTGGCTGGCCCTCGCTTCATACTCGTCGCCAAACCCACTGGCTCCAGGTCATCTACAAGACCCTGCTAGGTAAAGTCCCCCCTTATCTCAGCTCGCTGGTCACCATAGCAGCACCCACCTGTAGCACGCGCTCCAGCAGGTATATCTCTGGTCACCCCCAAAACCAATTCTTCCTTTGGCCGCCTCTCCTTCCAGTTCTCTGCTGCCAATGACTGGAACAAACTACAAAAATCTCTGAAACTGGAAACACTTATCTCCCTCACTAGCTTTAAGCACCAGCTGTTAGAGCAGCTCACAGATTACTGCACCTGTACATAGCCCATCTATAATTTAGCCCAAACAACTACCTCTTCCCCTACTGTATTTATTTATTTTGCTCCTTTGCACCCCATTATTTCTATTTCTACTTTGCACATTCTTCCACTGCAAATCTACCATTCCAGTATTTTACTTGCTATATTGTATTTACTTTGCCACCATGGCCTTTCTTTGCCTTTACCTTCCTTATCTCACCTCATTTGTTCACATTGTATATAGACTTATTTTTCTACTGTATTATTGACTGTATGTTTGTTTTACTCCATGTGTAACTCTGTGTTGTTGTATGTGTCGACCTGCTTTGCTTTATCTTGGCCAGGTCGCAATTGTAAATGAGGACTTGTTCTCAACTAGCCTAACTGGTTAAATAAAGGTCAAATAAAAAATAAAAATAAAAATATTTCCGCAAAAGGTGGGTAAACACCCACACAAAATAAGAAAGTTGCGTAAACAGCATTTACCCGACACTAAATGCTGCACTATTTAAACACTTGCCCCCCAACCCCCCTTCACCAAAACACGTGTAAATATTGGACTATAAGTTGTGCCTACCTGTATTATACTTATGGTAAAATGTTTATTCTACTGAGCCATTTACTTTATGTTCGTATTCTTGTATTTTATTATTTCTTATTGTTGTTGCATTGTCCAGAAGGAACCTGCTAGTAAGCATTTCATTGGATGATATATACTATGTGTATCCCGTACATACGACTAATAAAACTTAAACTTGAAACACTACACAGCTGGTCTGTATGTATTGTACTCATATTGGTTCCTCAGTCTATTATACTTATGGTAAAATGTTTATTCTACTGAGCCATTTATTTTATGTTCTTATTCTTATTTTATTTATTTTTATTTAACTCGGCAAGTCAGTTAACTCTTGGAACTACCCATCCCGGATCCGGGAGAATTGTCATCAACTACACTAATTAGCATAGCGCAACGGCCAAATAATCTTACTAGAAAATATTCATATTCATCAAATCACAAGTGAAATATAGCGAAACACAGCTTAGCCTTTTGTTAATCACCAGGTCGTCTCAGATTTTGAAATTATGTTTTACAGCCAAAGTAAGACAAGCGTTTGTGTAAGTTTATCGATAGCCTAGCATAGCATTATGTCCAGCTAGCAGCAGGAAGCTTGGTCACGAAAATCAGAAAAGCAATCAAATTAACCATTTACCTTTGATGCTCTTCGGATGTTTTCACTGACAAGACTCCCAGTTAGACAGCAAATGTTCCTTTTGTTCCATAAAGATGATTTTAATACCCAAAATACCTCAGTTTGTTTGTCACGTTATGTTGAGAAATCCACTGGAAATAGCGGACAACTCCGAAAAAAATCCAAATTATATCCATAATATCGACAGAAACATGGCAAACTTATTTTATAATCAATCCTCAAGGTGTTTTTCAAATATCTATTCGATAATATATCAACCGGGACAATTGGCTTTTCAGTAGGAGCGAGAGGAAAAATGACTACCTCTGTCTTTTACGCAAGAATCACTCTGAGAGCCCTCAGCTGGCCACTCATACAATGTAGTCGTTTACGCTCATTCTTCAACATAAATGCATGAAACTACGTCAAAATGCTGTAGACACCTTAGGGAATACGTAGAAAAAGGAATCTGGTTGATATCCCGTTCAATGGTCAATCTTGGTGCATAGGAACACAACGGTTTCAAAATAAGAGGTACTTCCTGATTGGATTTTCCTCAGGGTTTCGCCTGCAATATCAGTTATGTTATACTCACAGACAATATTTTGACAGTTTTGGAAACTTTAGAGTTTTCTATCCCAAGCTGTCAATTATATGCATATTCTAGCATCTGGTCCTGAGAAATAGGCGGTTTACTTTGGGAACGTTATTTTTCCAAAAATAAAAATAGTGCCCCCTAGTTTCAAGAGGATTTATTAAGAACAAATTATTATTTACAATGATGGCCTTCCCCGGACGACGTTGGGCCAATTGCACGCTGCCCTATGTGATACAGCCTGGATTCGAACCAGGGTCTGTAGTGACGCTTGTCACGAACCGGCTCGAAGCCCATAACGAAAGGGAGACAACGTGGAGATAAAGAATAACAAAATATATTTATTAACTGAAGTAAAGTAAATACAATTAACAATGGTGTGTGTTTGGTCAGTAGTGTAAATGAGTGGTCGCGTGTATACATGTGATAGCGAGGGGTGTTGAAAGGTGCCAACACAAGCAAACCAAATGGGCACAAAAATGCCACAACCAAAATCTGTCTGTCTGCATAGAGAATCGCCTCAATTAATGGGGAAGAGGTGCATTTATCCTGGGACACACCCGAGCCCAGGTGTGTCCCATTTCACTGACAACCCTCCCGGCTCCGCCCACTGACACCCTATTAAGGAAAACAAGAGCAAAGAGAAAGAATTGGGCAGACAGAGTGGGAGGGTTGTCACACGCCTCTAGCACTGAGATGCAGTGCCTTAGACCGCTACGCCACTTCCATACTGTTTTATTATTTCTTATTGTTGTTGCATTGTCTAGAAGGAACCTGCTAGTAAGCATTTCATTGGATGATATATACTATGTGTATTCCGTTCCTTACGACTAATAAAAGTTAAACTTGAAACACTACACAGCTGGTCTGTTTGTATTATACTCATATTGGTTCCTCAGTCTCTCCTGAGGCTATCGTGACCTTAAATAAACGGATCACTTGTTTCATATTCTAACCATACCAGAAAAGCAAGAATAACTATACATTCCTTGGAATGCTCATTTTCAGTCATGACTGCACTAAGTGAGACCAGAGCCATGCTCTGAGCCATGCTCCATTGTATTGTGTAATGAAATTTAACCACTGTTGCCTGTGGGGTAAAAACTATGCCACAAATCTCCTCTTTAATCTGTCCTCCTCTTATTTCCTCTTGATAGTTTGTGTTGAAGCATGAGAGGTATTTCCACCTGCGGGAGGTGAGGGCTTTCCCTAACAGTCTGAACCCCCACCATCCTGGCTCTGTGGCTCTGGTCAAGGACATGGTCTCCCAGGTCATGGACTGTCACCCTGACGCACGCTGGTTCCACATGGGGGCTGATGAGGTTTGTGGGTGGGTGTGTGCGTGCGTGCATGATTTTGTGTGTGTGTGTTTGTATGTGTATGAACTAGAACACTACTAATGTATGTAATTGTATCTGTCTGTAGGACTTTCAGTTCAGCAGGATATTGAGATATGCAAATAAAGTACAAGTAGATTGTTATCATACCAATGAGATATGCCTACATTTTTCATACCCCCTGGTTTGTATAGTTCCATTCATAATACAGTGTGTGTGTGTGTGTGTGTGTGTGTGTGTGTGTGTGTGTGTGTGTGTGTGTGTGTGTGTGTCTCTCCATGTTCCTCAGGTGATGGGTCTGGGAGAGAGCCAGGACTCTAAAAACTGGTTACATAGCAATAAGGGGGATGTTGGAAAAATGTTCCTGAACCATGCAGTGTCATTGGCCCGTTTCATCACAGAGAGAAGGTCAGGGGTCAGAGTGATTCTGTGGGATGACATGTTGAGGAAGATCAGCCCTGCCACTATTAAAGGTGTGATGATGAGATCTCTAATGTATGTTTTTCTAATTAGAACTGACTGACTTCAGGACACACAAGTGCTTCTATGTTATATCTTTATTTTAAAACTTTATACCATGTTTATTACAATGAATTATACCATGTGCATTACAATGGAAATTGTTAAACCCCACTAAGTGTCTGACTAGTTGCTCTATAGCTGATTGTTCATCTGTTCATACCCCTAGAGTCAGGCCTGCAAGATCTTGCTTCCCCAACAATATGGAACTATTTGAAGAAAATGGATACAGATGGTATAGGTATGTTTATGTTTTCAGCCATTAATACTTTTTTTGTAATAATATATTTTTTATTCAAAAATTCCACCCCAGATACAAACATACACATATGAACAACAATTTACGGACGCGCACAAGCATTGACTACAGTTCATCTGCCCAGATTCACATGCTCACACCCCAATCCCTAGTGCCTGCATCATTTTTTTCTCACATGGCCTTAAATTGTACCAATTTGTTTTTTTTCGGTCGCCCATGCTACTTAAATAATAAATCATGAGATTTTCCATTGTGTTAATGATGGCGCATTGATTGATTCCCAAGTTTTTAGTACATGTTTTTCAAGATGAGTGATGAGAGAATTGTCCAGCCCATTGTATCTCACTACACCCCCGTATGCCATATGTCTTGAGATATGCAAGCAGACGGGTTAAAAGTAAGTTGACATTGTAATACTTATAACATGCCAACTTTCTAGCTCCACCAATAACCTTTGGACTGTATAGCATTCCCAGAAAGCATTGATTATTGAGTCATATTTAGTTTTACACTTAAGACATGACTGTCGTTGCACTGTAGAATTTGTGAATGTTGTCTCTTGTACAGTATAATACATTGTATACATTCATTTATACTGGACTAAGTGTACATTTTCGTTAACTAAATTCGTTAGGTATGCTCCGACATCCCCTCCATCTTGTGCAAACAAATCAAAAAATGAAATGTTATTAGTCACATGTGCCGAATACAGCAGGTGTAGTAGACCTTACAATGAAATGCTTACTTACGAGCCCCTAAACAACAATGCAGTTTCAAAAAATACAGATAAGAAATAAGATAAGAAATAAAAGTAACAAGTAATTAAAGAGCAGCAGTAAAATAACAATAGTGAGACTATATACAGGGGGGTACCGTTACAGAGTCAATGCGTGGGGGCACCGGTTAGTTGAGGTAATATGTACATGTAGGTAGAGTTATTAAAGGGACTATCCGTAGATGATAACAACAGAGAGTAGCAGCGGTGTAAAGGGGGGCAATGCAAATAGTCTGGGTAACCATTTGATTAGATGTTCAGGAGTCTTATGGCTTGGAGGTAGAAGCTGTTTAGAAGCCTCTCGGACCTAGACTTGGTGCTCCGGTACCGCTTGCCGTGCGGTAGCAGAGAGAACAGTCTATGACTAGGGTGGCTGGAGTCTTTGACAATTTTTAGGGCCTTCTTCTGACACTGCCTTGTATTGAGGTCCTGGGTGGCAGGAAGCTTGGCCCCAGTGATGTACTGGGCCGTTCGCACTACCCTCAGTAGTGCCTTGCAGTCGGAGGCTGGGCTGTTGCCATACCAGGCAGAGATGCAGCTGTAGAACCTTTTGAGGATCTGAGGACCCATGCCAAATCTTTTCAGTCTCCTGAGGGTGAATAGGTTTTGTCATGCCCTCTTCATGACTGTCTTGGTGTGCTTGGACCATGTTAGTTTGTTGGTGATGTGGACACCAAGGAACTTGAAGCTCCCAACTTGCTCCAACTTGCTCCACTGCAGCCCCGTCGATGAGAATGGGGGCGTGCTCGGTCCTATTTTTCCTGTAGTCCACAGTCATCTCCTTTGTCTTGATCACGTTAAGGGAGAGGTTGTTGTCCTGGCACCACACGGCCGGTTCTCTGACCTCCTCCCTATAGGCTGTCTCATCGTTGTCGGTCATCAGGCCTACCACTGTTGTGTCATCTGCAAACTTAATGATGGTGTTGGAGTCGTGCCTGGCCGTGCAGTCATGAGTGAACAGGGAGTACAGGAGGGGACAGAGCATGCACCCCTGAGGGGCCCATGTGTTGGGGACGGATGTGTTGTTACCTACCCTTACCACCTGGGGCGGCCCTTCAGGAAGTCAAGGATCCAGTTGCAGAGGGAGGTGTTTAGTCCCAGGGTCGTTAGCTTATTGATGAGCTTTGAGGGCACTATGGTGTTGAACGCTGAGCTGTAGTCAATGAATAGCATTCTCACATAGGTGTTCCTTTTGTTCAGTTGGGAAAGGGCAGTGTGGAGTGCAATAGAGGTTGCATCATCTGTGGATTTGTTGGGGTGTTATGCAAATTGGAGTGGGTCTAGGGTTTCATGGATAATGGTGTTGATGTGAGCCATGACCAGCCTTTCAAAGCACTTCATGACTACAGATGTGAGTGCTACGGGTCGGTAGTCATTTAGGCAGGTTACCTTAGTGTTCTTGGGCACAGGCACTATGGTGGTCTGCTTTAAACATGTTGGTATTACAAACTCGTCCAGGGAGAGGTTGAAAATGTCAGTGAAGACACCTGCCAGTTGGTCAGCGCATGCTTGCAGTACACATCCTGGTAATCCGTCTGGCATTGTGAATGTTGACATGTTTAAAGATCTTACTCACATCGGCTGCAGAGAGCGTGATCACACAGTCTTCCGGAACAGCTGGTGCTCTCATGCATGTTTCAGTGTTATTTGCCATGTAGCAGCATAGAAATAATTTAGCTCGCCTGGTAGGCTTGTGTCACTGGGCAGCTCTCGGCTGTGCTTCCCTTTGTAGTCTGTAATGGTTTGCAAGCCCTGTCACATCCGACGAGCTTCAGAGCCGGTGTAGTACGATTCGATCTTAGTCCTCTCTAGGTAGATAGTGTGGTCTACAGTGTATCACAAGATACTCTACCTCAGGCGAGCAATAGCTTGAGACTTCCTTAAATATTGTTCACCAGCTGTTATTTACAAAAATACATAGTCCGCCGCCCCTTGTCTTACCAGATGCAGCTGTTCTATCCTGCCTGTACAGCATATAACCAGCCAACTGTAAGTTGATAGTTTCGTTGTTCAGCCGTGACTCCGTGAAGCATAAGATATTACAGTTTTGAATGTCAGTTCCTTTTAAGTATTGGTTCCAACAGTTTAAAAATAATTCTAAGAGATTGTCAGTTGGATAGGCTCTCTGCAAGGTTTTCTATATCTTACCTATCATATGAACATCCATGTATGACTCAAATAAGATTCCCTCAAGGTTGCTCTGATGTCCAAAATATTTCAAATTGAAATTTTGTGATATGCAACTTTTAAAATGCATATATTTGAAAATATCTATATTGGTCAGTCCAAAATTGCTTTTTACTTCTGTCATGGAAATAAATGTATTTCTTGTTACCAAGTCATTTACAGTTTCTATGCCTTTAGTTTTCTTTGTGGACCAATTTATTGGTGAATTCTGAAAAGCTATCCAAGGATTGTTCCATAGGGTTGAATTTTATGGCAGTGATATTGGTTCTTATAGAATACATTTCATTTTCTTCATATTGTTAAAGTGTTCTTAACTATGAAGTTGTTAATATTCTTAGCTTTATCCTTTGAAAATAGACACATGAAAAGATTCTGGGGATGAGCATGTGCATCTTCAATATGTACTCAGGGTACATACCCATTGTTCCTCTTTAGTGAGTTCCAACTATATGTCACGAGTAAAAGCCTTGGGTAGCAAGTTGATACAGTTCCAATTCTGGAAGGTTAAACCACCCTCCGACTGAAAAAGATGTCACATTTTTATTTTATGAATTTTATTTGTCCATATAAAGTATGTTATGACCGAGTATACTTTTTTAAAGAATGTCTTCGGTGGGGCAAATGTTATTACCGATGACAGAGAATCTAGACCATTGTAAAACTGTTTACAGCTTTTGAATAAGAGAGGGAAAATATTACGTTTACCAATACCCCATTGTATTGTTTTTTATTTTGAACAGGAACATTGATATCTAGATACCATGAGGCCGGTTTCAAGGGTATATGGTTCGCCAGTGCATTTAAAGGGGGCACAGGTATTGACCAGCGATGGACCCCTCTTGACTATCAGCTACAGAACCATCTGTCCTGGATAAAGGTCATGAACTCTATGACCAAATACCCCTCCATAACCCTCCATGGCATCCTGCTAACAGGATGGCAGAGGTAAGACATTGATTAGGGTTGCAACATTTCTGTTACTTTTCCAAAATTCCAAGGTTTTCCAGAAATCCTGGTTGGAGGGTTCCGGATTTCATGCTTATTCCTTTCTGATTCCAGGAATCTTTCAACAGGGATTTCTGGAAAACCTGGTAATTTGGGGGAAATTACCAGAATTTTGCAACCCTGACACTAATCAACCACAATTGACTCTGATACTGATGTAATGTTCAAAGTGTGTGTACTAAACCAGAGCATGCGGAAGATATACTGTATAAGGCATGATGTTATATAGTTGAACTAGATTCATTGACTCATTACTCATTCCGTTGGCCCATTAAACTAAACCAACAGGATGATCCTGTCTTTTACTGTGTGTCTGTGTTATGAAGTGCTGCACCTAAGTGTTTGAAATATTTTACCCTCCAGGTTTGAGCACCATACCGTGTTGTGTGAACTCCTCCCAGTTGGCATTCCCTCCCTGGCTATGTGTCTACAGAGCTTAAAGCATGGTAAGTGCCAGGGGAACTGTAAAATAGTAACCTTCTCGCAGTCATAAGGACAAAGATTCATCAGGAGGCAGGCAAGTAGAGGTGCAAATTTGTGTTATTTATTCTATTTGCACAGTGCTGTTGATGATGGTGATACATGTACATGTTGATATATTTGCAAATGTCTGACTTCAAAATGTCAGTATTCAAAAAGAAAAAGCCTCCTAACAGGCAAAAACTAGCCTAAGCATAAAGGCACAGGTGGTAGAACCCTGCCCTGGCATGAATTTTAAGCCAGAGCCCTACCCATGCCCGTGACGTTCAGGCCCTACCCTACCCAGGCCTGATTGCTTCTGCCAAATTTAAGGCCCGGCATTGCCCGAAACCAGAAATCCGAAATAACTGTGAATATCCATCGCAACAGCTCCGCTTGGGCTTCTCTGCTCAATGAAGAGACATGAGACAGCAGTTAGCTGTAAGCTCCTTTTCATCACTCTAACACTGACAAAACTCTAGGAACATTATTATTTCCTGTGAAATAATCTCCTGGCTTATATTTGATGAGGTTGAAGCACTTCTTACACCTTGTTATGATCTTAGTCAGATATGACTGTGCTGCGCAGCAAAGCACACACAAATGGCTCAGCTTGAAAATGATAGGGGTCAGTTTAGTTATACCCAAGTCCTGCCTATACCCTAGCTATTGATGAAAAAACAGGCCCTATCCGGCCCTAACCCGATGTATAATGTCGGGTCCAGCCGGGCTTGGGTTGGGTAGCAGAGCTCTAACAGGTGGGGTCTGCTAGGCTCAGTTGCAGCCTCCCCAAACAAATCCTCAACCAGAACTCATGAGAACATACCCAAATGGACACTTAAAGGAAGAATCCACTCAAAACGCATCATCATCGTGATGATGTGGCAAGTGACACTGCTTCTTGAAAATCCTATATCTTGAAAACTTGACTGCTGACAAAAAAACGTAGGGACTGTATCAACAGTAGAGTAGTGAAAAAAATACCAAAAGATAGTTGTTGAGTCGATATCTTTCTTTAAATACAATAAACCACACCTATCCTGACACTATGTGAGCGTGGGTGCACTCAACATTTACAAGACTGAGAAACCAGACATGTGCTCCAAACAAAAGAAAATTAAGCAATTGACAGAAAACTAGTGAATATAATGAAATTAACCAAAGCTTCTTACTCAGAAGTGTTGCGCAGTTTGTGAGCTCTCCAAAGAACGTGTCCACTACGGACATGAGATCGGTAAAGTATCACAGTACACCGGTCTTGTAACTAACATTATACATGCGTCTGTTGGACAGGTGCATTTGATGAAAATGCAAAGATGGAGGCTCACCACATACTGGGCTGCAACATCAAGGTGGAGAAAGATATCTGGTTAGTAGTAGTCTCAGCTAGTAGTATAACAGTACTATTTAATCAAATGTGAGTCAACTTCAACTGAAATACTGTTTTGTATTATGAGAAAGACCAATTGCAATTTTCTAGAGAAAGGAAAACGTACACCTGAAAATTGGTGAGGAGGTGGAACTTGGTGATTTCTCTTTTGTGTCAGAGCAAGAGTGTGTGGCTACATTCCTTTCTTAAGTCAACCTGTACTGTACCATGTCACATATGGTTTACTTGAAATGCCTTGCTTTGTGAACTTAACAAAACATATGTTGTTTGGTAAAGTGCTTGACCTTTCTCTCCTGTTTGTCTGCCTCTGTAGTGAGGGGAGTGGAGCCTTCTCAGGCTCTCAGATCTACCACATGGTGTTTTACATTCACACAAACCTGCAGAAGGAGGTGGATGCCCTCATGAAACACTAGTAAGCATCCATCGCTTCAATTTTTATTTGTGATTCCAGAGTATGAAGAATACAGCTTAAGTAATTAGAAGCAAAGAAGTAATTCAGATGCGAAGAAAATACCATATATTTTTCTGATGACAATTTATTGTCTATTCATCTGATGATTATCTCATACAGCCACATCAAAGGGGGTTTCAGTCGCTACCACAGAAAATATAGTTTTGCAAATCCAAGAATTATAGGATTCTTCCAAGGTCAGCTGAAGAAGTAAGTATTGCTTTTTAAAATTCGTGATGGTTAGCCATCACCTTTCTCTTCATCATTAACACCACCACAGAGACATTATCTGGATGTATGAGAGATATTCAGCCACTTGGAGGACAATGGAATAAAAAGTGCCTCTTCTTCGTTAGTTAAACCCTTGTCTCCTCTTCCAGACTGTTGGATAAGTGGGAGACGTACATAGAGAACTTCCGTATGGAGATGGAGGAGATCTACTTCCCAGACACAGTGGAGGAGTGGATGGAGGAGAATGTCAACGCCAACATGGATCTACTGAGAGAGAATGCCCGGGATGCCGAGCGAATCCTAAAACTGAACGGACAGCCCAAGTCACTGAAGACCTTATAGTGACTGGTATTGTACAGTCTCCAGACCTGATGCCGTTGGGTTGTAAACTTTGCACATAGTACCTGTTGATGGTATGTCTAAAGGAGTTTTTCAAGACCGTGCGACTTGACCAGGAAATACTCTGGACCATAGTTATGCCGGTGCTAGTTGTAGCCTGTAACTAGGGTCCACAATTTGGCTCTCTGGCTTTACAAGCCATTAACTGTTTGATTGTGCTGAATAGTAACGTGTCACATGGCTCATATTTACATTGCAAATCATGCTCTTTGTATACAGTATAAGTAGCAGAATCTGCACTGAATCTGTTTCTTTGTATGTTTGTTTGTTTGTTTATTTGAGGGGAGTTCTGATGAGACTGATATTCTGTTATAACACTGTCTGTATTGCATTATCATTATAGGTTTCCTGTATATGTTTTTTCTAGATCCTCCCTGTTGCCACATAATGATGCAACTAAGGGTTTTGCCAGTAACCATGGCATAATATGTTTTTACTGCTTGGAATTTTAGCATGAGGGCCTTGGATGGTCTATGAGTTATGAGCAGATATAAATACATTATTAGGTGTATGTTTGAATATGAAGACTACAGAAAGGAACACTGATCCTGTTATGATCAAATTGCACTGTAAGATTCATGCAGTCTATATTATACTGCAATGTTAACATGCCTTTACATGCCTTTAGAGTGTAGCTCTCTATGTTCTATTGATATGCTGCTGCACAGTCTCAGGTTAAAACACTGTCTGATTGTACAACATTGTTGAACATTGGTCATTACAAATTAATTGTGCAGTCATTACAAATTGAAGATTGTGTATTTTGCACATATTAGTTGATTATGCTTGATTATCAAGTTTTTAACTTGATTATTGTTATTTTATTGTTAATACTTGATATTTTCTTTAAAGAGGAGCTCTGACAGTTCCCTGGATGTGTAGGTTATGGTATCATATTTCAAGTTTTGGTCACCTTTGGTTTCCTTTATCATAGCCTAAAAAGTACATTGATTCATAGATTTATATGATTTGATTCTGGTATGTGAATTCTGAGAGCTTAAATAAATGGGGTTCATACGCACATTATTTATTATCATTTCATCGCTTCGGTAAACGTGGGTACTGTTTAAAAAGACCAAGTATCAAATCTGGTTGGTGAGAGAGGCACATTCTCTGACGAAACATCTTTACGACACTCAAAGTAAACACAAACTGCTTTACAGCAGCACTAAACATGGTGTCCCAATTTAGCGGTGTTTTGCAGTTGACAGATCTAGATGATTTTATCACTCCTTCCCAGGTAAATAACACTTAACCATACAACAATCATGTTATTAAACACGTTTTAGATAATTTTAACATAGGTATAATGTGGTTATTTTAATGTTTATGACTCACTGGTCGCCACTCTCAGTAGCTAGTTAGCTAGCTAGCTACTGTAGTTAGCTAACCTCTAAAGTACTGGCTAGCTGTCAAATAGAGTATGATCTGTCCAACTCCAAATGCGTATATTGCGTTATTGGCATTGCTGTGTAAATTGATTGAAGCAATGGTGGTTTTCAATTGAACCCGCTTTTGTTCTTTTTTTTTAACCTAGTTAACTCGTAGCGGATGCTGGTGGGGGAGTTTTAGGAGGACGGGCTCATTGTAATGACTGGAATGAGATCATTAGAATGGATTCAAAGATGTTGTTTCCTTCCAGCCTCCTCTACTACCTAGTTGGTTTGCGCTCTCGCTAGGTTATCGAAATGACATGTGACTCATTTGACTAGCTAACGTTAACTAGTTAACTTCCTAGGTTGAATAACTTAGCCAAAGATGTCCACTTTTATCTGTCATCAGACACACCATTAGTTCCTTTTACTTTAATTTAATTGGTCCTTACTGTAAGCACGATGTGACTAAGCTAGCTAGTATTGTTTGTGATTGTACTTTCCCCTCTAAACTGATTGCTACTTGCTCCCCTTGTCCTTTCTTAGGAATGTGTGAAACCAGTCAAGTTGGAGAAGAAGCAAGGCAGATCTGTGGCTAAAATTCAAATAGAAGATGATGGGAGCTATTTCCAGGTTAAACAGGTGCATATGCTTCAATGTTTCCCACATAGTGACCACAGCTGGAGCTGTGATGATGTTACATTGACTAACCTGTCAACTGTTTCTCACTGTTAACCTACAGTATAATATTACTCCAACTTGTTCTTTGTGTCTCCAGGATGGTGGAAAGCAGAAGCTGGAGAAAGCTAAGATCACTCTGAATGACTGCCTGGCCTGCAGTGGCTGCATCACCTCAGCTGAGAGTGTCCTTATCACACAGCAGAGTCATGAAGAGATTTACAGGGTGCTACGCAACAACAAGGTAGTGTGTGTGTGTGTGTTGGCATCCATCTGAAGACCCACAAACAGGACCCACCAGTCACACTCAACCCAGTGTGTTTAGGGATGATGATGGTGTCTATATCAGTCTCCTCTGTGTGTAACTAGTCTCCCTTCATCTCCCCAGCAGGCAGGTGTAGCAGAGCAGAAGGTGGTGGTGGTGTCTGTGTCCCCACAGTCCAGAGCCTCCCTGGCAGCACGCTACGGCCTGAGCAGCAGTGAGGCAGGCAGGAGACTCACCGCCTTCTTCAAGGGTCTGGGTGAGTGCGAAGGTTAAAAGATAAACCTTTGTGTATCTGTGTAATATAGGACATCGGTTTATCTGACACATTAGTGAGATGTGTGACATTCTATTTAGATAAAATATACTGACTGTTGTGTTTCAGGGGTTCACCACGTGTTTGATACCAGCTTCAGCAGGACCTTCAGCCTGTTGGAGAGTCAGAGAGAGTTTGTGGAGCGGTTCCATCGGAAGGAGCAAGACAAGCAGGCCCTGCCCATGCTGGCCTCTGCCTGCCCAGGTAACCAGCTGTACCTCAACACCTTAACTAGCCTCTATCTCCAGGTCAGAATCCTTCCAATAGAACTTCAGAAACCAGGGCCCAAATTCACAAAGTTCATCAGATTAGAAGTGGTGGGTACTTATATTTGTCCTGTTTCACACATGTACAAGTGTGTTTTAATTTGAAATGTGTTTTTTTTGCATATCCCAACTCCCTCTGAGACACCCTAGGAGAGTATGGTCACGGCCAGAAGAGGGAATAAGAGGGGGGACAGATCATCTCCTACTCTGAGAACCTTTATAAATACAGGCCCTGGTCTCTTCCAGGTTCCAGTAATAATACAGGCTTGTGTTCAGTTTCATTAATAATACAGGCTTGTGTTGTGTTCAGGTTCATTAATAATACAGGCTTGTGTTCAGTTTCATTAATAATACAGGCTTGTGTTCAGGTTCATTAATAATACAGGCTTGTGTTGTCTTCAGGTCCAGTAATAATACATGCGTGTGTTGTCTTCAGGTCCAGTAATAATACATGCGTGTGTTGTCTTCAGGTCCAGTAATAATACATGCGTGTGTTGTCTTCAGGTCCTGTAATAATACAGGCTTGTGTTGTCTTCAGGTCCTGTAATAATACAGGCTTGTGTTGTCTTCAGGTCCTGTAATAATACAGGCTTGTGTTGTCTTCAGGTCCAGTAATAATACAGGCGTGTGTTGTCTTCAGGTCCTGTAATAATACAGGTTTGTGTTGTCTTCAGGTCCTGTAATAATACAGGCTTGTGTTGTCTTCAGGTCCTGTAATAATACAGGCTTGTGTTGTCTTCAGGTCCAGTAATAATACAGGCTTGTGTTGTCTTCAGGTCCTGTAATAATACAGGCTTGTGTTGTCTTCAGGTCCTGTAATAATACAGGCTTGTGTTGTCTTCAGGTCCTGTAATAATACAGGTTTGTGTTGTCTTCAGGTCCAGTAATAATACAGGCTTGTGTTGTCTTCAGGTCCTGTAATAATACAGGCTTGTGTTGTCTTCAGGTCCAGTAATAATACAGGCTTGTGTTGTCTTCAGGTCCAGTAATAATACAGGCTTGTGTTGTCTTCAGGTCCTGTAATAATACAGGCTTGTGTTGTCTTCAGGTCCTGTAATAATACAGGCTTGTGTTGTCTTCAGGTCCATTAATAATAAAGGCTTGTGTTGTCTTCAGGTCCTGTAATAATACAGGCTTGTGTTGTCTTCAGGTCCAGTAATAATACAGGTTTGTGTTGTCTTCAGGCCCTGTAATAGTACAGGCTTGTGTTGTCTTCAGGTCCAGTAATAATACAGGCTTGTGTTGTCTTCAGGTCCAGTAATAATACAGGCTTGTGTTGTCTTCAGGTCCAGTAATAATACAGGCTTGTGTTGTCTTCAGGTCCTGTAATAATACAGGCTTGTGTTGTCTTCAGGTCCTGTAATAATACAGGCTTGTGTTGTCTTCAGGCCCTGTATTAATACAGGCTTGTGTTGTCTTCAGGTCCTGTATTAATACAGGCTTGTGTTGTCTTCAGGTCCTGTATTAATACAGGCTTGTGTTGTCTTCAGGTCCTGTAATAATACAGGCTTGTGTTGTCTTCAGGTCCTGTAATAATACAGGCTTGTGTTGTCTTCAGGTCCTGTAATAATACAGGCTTGTGTTGTCTTCAGGTCCTGTATTAATACAGGCTTGTGTTGTCTTCAGGTCCTGTAATAATACAGGCTTGTGTTGTCTTCAGGTTGGATCTGCTATGCAGAGAAAACCCATGGAGAGTTCATCCTGCCCTACGTCAGCTCCACCCGCTCCCCACAGCAGATGATGGGCTCTCTGGTGAAGGGCTTCTTCGCTGGCCAGCAGGTTGGTAGGGGCTCATTGACACTAGAGTCCTGCATAGGTCTGTTTTTGGGAGCCGCACCCACCCCACTCCAGCCACATAAAGTCTGAGCCTACCCGACATCAAGAGAGATCTTTCTGTGCAATCCGACCGAGCCGCATAAAATTGTTCCGCGAGCTGATCCGTCAACCCTGCCAAATAACATCTATTTATTTAGTGTTTGTGACTCCTGTGTAGTAGGCTAATATTCTTCTTCCCTGCATGAATGAATTTGTCTGCATGTCTCACATTGACAACTCAAATCGCTTTGTAAAAAGGAGCCTTCCAATTAACCTTCTTACCTCATGAAAGCCTGTAGCCGACATAACGAAACAAGACCTTTACATTCAATATTGTTTAGATAATCAAATAATTGAATTGAAACTTAAAGGGATTCCCTGGTACTTTTGTATACTTTGTAGCCAGTAGTTCTGAAAGTAGCATCCACGAGCTAAAAGTGGTCCCCGATAATGGTGTACTACATCACATATTTGCAGATATGTGCTCCACGTCATTGCTCTCTCTCTTGCTCTGCTGTGTGTGATTCTTGCTAGTTGTCACTCAAATAGCGATGGGCTGGAACTTGAATTGCTAGGGGGCTGGCCCATGTGGGGGACGGTAGGGAAAATGGCACAACACAGCTTACAGAAACAGTCGCTTTTAAACTAGGGATTTTGTGGTTAATTGAGGTAAGACAGTAATTCTGCTCATAGATTATCCGTATATAAACTACACATTGACACATCCAGCCCAAAGCGGGAGGTTTAAAAAATATTGACAAGTCACTAAAGTACTTATTCCCAGAATAACTAATTTACTCGGCTGCACTTTTACCAGCAGCACTGGTTTAAACGTTATATGTCTACATGTACGAAAGCCTGAATGAACACAATAATTCACTAATAATTAACTGAATTATCATAAACATAAACAAATACCTGCTTGCACTTGTTGCATGCTGTGCATCCATCTACCGAGTTGTTGACCGTGTGCATAATGACCTGTTTCCACGATTGTGTATTCCTCCATCATAACTTTCCTTTCTTTATTTGTCCTGTTACTTTAGCCATTTTCGCATCAGATAGGCTAGCCAGGGAAGTAAACTTGGGGGAAGGGAACATAAGCTCTACATATTTTTATCTACAAATAAAAATGTTTCAGCACAACACAAATAATGGACAGTTCCCTGCTGGTAGCCTTCTATGTCTGCCTCACTGCTCACAGAATGGAATTACATAATGCAAAACGACCAGCTCCTGGGTTTGTAAAAAAAAAGAAGTGTTTTCTTGATTTAAAAAGCTTCTGACCTGCAATATAATTGTTCTGAACTGGAAGCCCCCACCCTCAAAAAATACAATAATTCCGCCAGCTGATGATATAGGAGTCTGACATTCAGCGATGCAGACTGCAGGGTTAAATATCTAGATGTTAGTTTTGGAATAGACTAAATGGAGTCAGGTGATGTAGAGTAACGTTTAATAGATGATAAGAATATGTGTTCATTTTGGATGAGGATTCCATCATGTCTGTATAGTAGGATGAGATCTTGTAAAGGATATGACTGACAGGTGTGTGTTGTTGTTGTTGCAGGGCCTGAACCCACAGCAGATCTACCATGTGACTGTGATGCCCTGCTATGATAAGAAACTGGAGGCCTCCAGGCCTGACTTCTACCTGGAGGAGGCTGACACCAGAGAGGTGGACTGTGTCATCACTTCAGGTAGGGAGGACATTAAACCACTATGGCAGATAGTATTCAAAGTGTCTGTGTGGGTTTTCTGTTTTGAATCACATTTTTAAATGTACATTTTCTGATGTCTGTTTCTGTTTATTTCATGACAGGAGAAGTTCTGAAGATGCTAGAGGAAGAGAAAGTGTTGCTCAGCGATGTGGAGCCAGCCCCATTAGATATAATGTAAGGGTTTGAACCTAATCTTTTACGTATAAATTAATACATACTTGTGTGTCAGGAGAACTCCAGAAGGTGTGTGTGTGTGCAGCGTGCGTCAGAAGAACTCTACACTTGCTGATGTCTGCATGCACTTGTGTCCCTGCAGGTTCAGCAGTGTGTGTGGTGATGAGTTGCTGGGCCATGCAGGGAGCGGTTCAGGAGGATACCTCCATCACGTGTTCACACACGCTGCCAGACAGCTGTTTGGAGAGGAGGTGAAGGAGCTCACCTACAAGACACTCAAGTAAGTCAGTCTGGCCCTGCAGTATTAAAGCCCTGTTAGAAGCTCACCTCTGCTAATTGGTTAGCTTTCACTTAGTTGTGTCAACTGTGAAAAAGTGCAGGCAAAATACTCAGTCTCTCTTCATTTCCATGAGATGTGCAGGGAAGTCTGTCTCTGCTTCCTATCAGCCATGGATGTATAGATTTGTTGAGAAGAATAACCCTGAGATTAGAGCATGTTTAAGAAACAGCGTTTCTGATTGGACAAATCCAAGTTGTCCTTCCCTGTTTCAGTCTGATTTCTTGCATTTGGTGCCTAATGAACACAACCCTGATTAACCTGTCCCCTTTAGGAACAAGGACTTCCAGGAGGTGACCCTGGAAAGGGACGGTGTGGTCGTGCTGCGTTTCGCCGCAACCTACGGTTTCCGCAACATCCAGAACCTGGTGCAGAAACTCAAGAGGGGAAAGTCACCCTACCACTTCGTAGAGGTCATGGCCTGTCCGTCAGGTGAGGAAAGAGGAGGCGTTTGTTGCTTTACATTTGCGTTTAATATAAACACAAGATACTATATACAAATGCATGTTTTTTTTCATCCCACATTCAAGTGGGTGGAATTGAATTATGTCTTGTCCATTGATTTATTTACTGCTATGGTTGAAGTCTCTATTCTACATCTGCACAGAAGCTACCACAGGCAGCAGCTAGTGTTAGAAAGCACACTGCGTGAATTCCCTGGGGAATGGTTCCTGTTTGTAATGGCATTTTTTTGGTTCAAGTCAAAGTGAACTTGTAAAACCAGTTGTGTGTTGTCTTTCCTCACTGTGTGTGTATACAGGTTGTCTGAATGGGGGAGGCCAGGTGAAGCCCTTACCAGAGCAGAACAACAAGGAGTTGCTGCAGCAGGTGGAGGATCTGTACAAGGAGGAGCGCCCTCTAGTGCCAGAGGAGGACCAGCACGTGGCAGAGCTTTACCAGTCCTGGCTACAGAGTGTAGGAGAGGAGAGAGCCAGGGAGCTGCTGCACACACAGTACCATGCAGTGGACAAGGCCACCAATGGACTCCTTGTCAAATGGTGAAGAAGAGGGTGAAAGGATGTTGAAGGGTTTCTGTAAGTGAATGGTCTGTCCTCAAGTGTCAGGGTGCATCTCAAGTGTCTAAAGTAGCCTTCTCTGTTTCATCTCCATTGAGTTTAACACAGGTTAGGTGGAAGCAACATGGCCGGTTCTTGTTGGGTATTTTCTGTCACCTGTCTTAGTTCTTTAATATCAGTAGAAATAAAGAAAAAGGCATGATGCACATACATTTTGTCTATCGAGATGCATCCCTATTCTAGGATTATTTGAACCATTGAGTGAAATCACAACTTGACCTTGGATTAATGTTTATGCTCCATCTGTACTGGATGACTGAATGTAGCACTTTCCTTCACCGTCTCTTTCTCCTCTCTCTCCTCTCTCTGCTTTTAAGAACCCCTCGTTTCTTTTCTCTGTCTATCCATCCCGCTCATCTATCCTTCTGTCTGTGCTTAAAGGACTGTCTGTCAGATCAATTAGAGCATTATCGCCAAGTGCTTAATTACTGTGGTGGCCTGTCATTTTATTTTGAAAATAAAAATTGACAGAGCAGTAACTGAAACCACAGGATGTATCACTTATCATAAATAATTTCAGATGACTTAACTTTCAACAACATAAACTTAGTTTTATGAAGACAGCTTGGTTGTCGAGACTACTGGCATCGTTGGTCTAACTCAATTTTTGCATCTCCAGAGCTCCTACTTTTTCTGACACCAGTGGTGCGACCTGACTTCTCTTTTATTTTCAATGTCATTAACAAACTGCTGGCTAGCGGAGTTGAAAACAGCACCAGGAGCCAGCAAAAATTTTATGAAGACCTAGCCAGCACCTAGCCAGCATGCTAGCCAGCACCTAGCCTAGCCAGCACCTTGCCTAAATAGGTGTGCGTTTATTTTTCTTCTAGATCTGTCATTTATTTATACCAACATAAAGCCTGTATACATTCAGGCTATAGATTATATACGCACAAGCTCATTCATACCAGACCACTGGTATGGTTGGACAATTATTACTACATTTAAGTGTGCACTAATTATGAATACAGCAGCAAATTCTGTTATTTCTCTTGTATGCACTGAAAAGTATTTGGACTCTTGAAATGTTTTCTAATGGAATATTTTAGAAATATTTGAGTTTAAATGTATATCATTTCTGCCTTATTTATAATAAATATGATACATATTTTGCATATTAAAATGTTAGTGTAACTTTCAAGTACGTTATTCACCATGAACCAGCAGTCATTGATATACATACTGACACGATACTAAGGAACAGTTTTAGCTGTAGAAATAAGCATACACTTTCAATATTTACATTCATGTTTTCAGTGTTTTCTTCCTTTGTATGGCATGGTGAGAACAAGAGGCACATAACTTCATACGGTATGCTCTGTCAGTTAAGCAGCTAGGTTCAACCATTTAATATGGACTAAGTAATATTAGCAATGTCAAAATATATTGCTTATATATTAAACTAAATGTTTAGCAGCTCTTTTGTTATAGATATGTGGTGAAATGTTAATACAGAATGTCAAGCAAACATCACCGTTTTACCCTAAGAATTCTGCAAGCGGGTAATAGTCATTAGGGATATGAATCTCTCACAAATATGAAATTAATTGTTAGGCCAACAATAGAAACAATCTGCTTTATTGCTTTTTCTGTTAAGGAGACAATGGAGCTTTTAATAAAACCTATGCATCACGAACTTCACATTGGCACTCAAAGCCTGATATGTGTGTATGTATATATATATGGAGCTTTTGATTAACAAAGAGCATAAGTTGTATTCTTTTCTATAGTATGAGAGATGTTAGGAAGCGCTTCAGTCTTGATTTTCTATATGTCCAGCAATCACACTAAGGTAGCCCTGGCTTCTCTAAAGGGACTATACCCCAAACCTCAGAAATATTGTCTTGAGTGAATATACCATATTAAAGTAAAACACTTGATAAGAAACCTTTATACAGAGACAAAAAGTCTAAATTAATTTACAAACATTGCACATTAAGACAATCTACTTATTCAAGCTTCACCCTGCTCTTTATAGTTTGGTTTTGCTTCTGCAGATAAGAATTGTTGGTTTATTAAAATATTATTTTTCACATTACAGAATATCAATACTGTATTCACTCTACATCAAACTGTACATTTCAGTAATCAAACCTGATTAAAAGCTCAATTAAAACTTAATTCAAGTCAAGATTCTTGAATCAATCTTCTGCAATACATATCAAATTGTATTCTGTAAATCCAGTTTATACTCAATCTCTAGTCTTCCTCGTGACGAGACTACAATGTTTTGCTTGATGCTTGCATTAGGTCTACAAGCTAATGTACAGAATATTGAAATGTAGTAAATACAGTATTTTATGTAGTGAATGAAACAGGTAGGAAATATTTTGCCATAGTTGTTAGTAACAAGTCCAGTGCACTGGTACGCATGTAGTGGAACGGATTTCACTAGACTCCATTCTGCAGTCAGTCCTTGGGGACCCGGAAGCCATCTTTCTCCTTACGGAGACTCCTCATGGTTTCAACAGGGTCATTCTGCCCAGCATGCTCTTGCACAGACTTCTCTCTGGAATAGAAAGGAAAGAATTGGCACTTCCATTTCCATGCTAAAAATCCTCTCCCTCGTCTTCCCTGCATTCCTCTATGACACAAAGCTCAAGAGGGCACTTGTGGATTGTCTGATGCTCGTATAAGAGATCAGTGCTGCTTGTGCCCACTTGAGCAAGTGCTTTATAAAAATGTCAATCATTAGTTGTACTTACTTCACTCTCATAAAGGGGTTGAATTTGAATTCTTCAGCCACAGTGGAGGGGATGGTTGGTTCTCCATTACTGACTTTCTCCTACGGATTTAATAAAATGCAGATTATACATTTTCTTGATTACATTAAAGATCACCATGGCCATGTGTTTATACACAAAATGTCCAATGCAGCTGTTTATCTCAATATAATTTCTGGGTAACAATTAAATAAATTAATGTGATTTTAATTGAAAACAATGGTCAAAAATAGCTTCTTAGCAAAAGGGAAATTTCTAAATATTTAGCTATGACTGTCTTGGAGTGGTGGTCTGAACATTTGTTATTGCAGCAGAGGTTTGGAACCCTTTCTTATTGGTCTATTAACCACATGGTGATTTCACCATGGAAGGCCAAAACTCCATCCTACCAAAAACAGCAGAAATTTCAGACAATCTTTTAAAAGCAGCTCTTACACTAAGGGCATTAATCATAATTTTTTACAATTTCACAGTATTATTCCAACCTCAGTGAGGAAATGTATATAAAACCCAGGGAAATCATGTGTTTGACTACACTGGGCCTTTAATGAAATGTATCAAGATATACCTTTGCCCATGCTAGTTTTTTCTTGATGACCTCGTTGTCGGGCTCCACATGTCGAGCGAACTTCAGATTGTTGATGGTGTACTCATGACCACAGTAAACACGCTGGAACACAAACACACTATTGTTCCCATCTGCTGCGTGACTGTCGTGTTAACACGACAGAGTTTGTCAGCACACGTGCTTGGTCACATATAATGTAATAATAACTGACTGTTTCTAACCTAGAAAAGACAGACACTGAATAGTGTTAATCCAGTAGCTGTCATTACATATAAAGAAAGTGATCATATGTAGAAGTTAATTTAACACAGTGTGATAGAGGTATATTTACTGTTTCAGGGGGCAGACGTCCCAGCACGTCTATCAATGCCCTGTACATCTGTTCAGCTGTACCCTCAAAAAACTTCCCACAGCCAGCAACAAACAGTGTGTCCCCTAAACAGGAAGATAACAAGGGTCAAAGGGCTGCCATGAAAATCTGCTGATTTAATAATACATAGATAACTACTGTAGGTTTACTTCGGTAACTCATGTTTAATGATCAGAACTGTTTAAGAGATTGATGTCCCCTATGACTGGAACTGCATTACAGGTCCATTCAGACTTCAATAGAGTTCTCCTAGATTAAAAAGAAGAATGAGATATATATATATACACATATACCCCTCCAAATGTGTGTATTCGGCTATTTCAGCCACACCCATTGCTGACGTGTATAAAAAAAAGAGCACACCGCCATGCAATCTCCATACACAAACATTGGCAGTAGAATGGACTTACTGAAGAGCTCAGTGACATTCAGCGTGGCACCGTCACAGGATGCCACCTTTCCAACAAGTCAGTTTGTCAAATGTCTGCCCTGCTAGTGCTGCCCCAGTCAACTGTCTGTGCTGTTATTGTGAAGTGGAAACGTCCAGGAGCAACACCGGCTCAGCCGTGAAGTGGTAGGTAGACCACACAAGCTCACAGAACGGGACCACAGAGAAGCACATAAAAATCATCTGTAACGTCAACACAACAACCGTTTGTCAGGCGCTTCATGAATCGGTTTCCATGGCCTAACAGCCACACACAAGCCTAAGATCACCATGCGCAATGCCAAGCATTGGCTGGAGTGGTGTAAAGCTCGTCGCCATTAGACTCTGGAGCAGTGGAAATGGGTTCTCTGGAGTGATGAATCACGCTTCACCATCTGGCAGTCCGACGGGCAAATCTGGGTTTGGCGGATAACAGGAGAACGCTACCTGCCCCAATGCATAGTGTCAACTGTAAAGTTTGGTGGAAGAGAAATAATGGTGTGGGGCTGTTTCTCATGGTTCAGGCTAGGCCCCTTAGTTTCAGTGAAGGGAAATCGTAACTCTACAGCATACAATAACATTCTAGACAATTAAATGTTTCCAACTTTGTAGCAACAGTTTGGGAAAGGCCCTTTCCTGTTCCAGCATGACAACACCCCGTGCACAAAGAGGTCCATACAGAAATGGTTTGTCGAGACCGGTGTCAAAGACCTTGACTGGTCTGCAGAGCCGTGACTTCAACCCCATCGAACACCTTTGGGATGAATTGGAACGCCGGCCTCGTCGCCCAACATCAGTTCCCGATCTCACGTCATGGCTGAATGGAAGCAAGTCCCCCCAGCAATGTTCCAACATCTAGTGGAAAGCCTTCCCAGAAGACTGGAGGCTGTTATAGCAGCAAAAGGGAAACCAACTCCATATTAACGCCCATGATTTTGAAATTAGATGTTCGACGAGCAGGTGTCCACACACCTTTGGTCATGTAGTGTACCTCAGGAATGGCTGAACAAACTAATTTGGAAAGAATGGGGTTTTAGGATAAATGCCGAAAATAAGGTCTGAGGTTAACACAGGCTCAGGAGAGCTTATACGTTTTGTTCTATGAGAATATCAGTCAGTTAACATGACCTTTATGAATGATGAATTCTTTACGTGCTGTTTTGATTACTAAATGCTTTAAAATTCACAAAGGGACATTAGCTGACATATATTATCTCATAGAACAAAACGTATAAGATCTCATAAGCCTGTGTTTACCACAGTTCTTATTTTCAGCTTTTATCCAAAACCCCTTTTAATTTCCCATGGGCTTTAGCCAACATGCCATTACTATTGCTCTCTATTACAGTAGGTGATACAGTCAAATTGGAAAGATACCAGTAGCTTACCTGTGAAGACAGCTGGAGGCTCAGTGCTGTTGTCTTTGGTCACAAGGTAGCAAATGTGGCCAGTGGTGTGACATGGCGTAAACAAACACTTGACTGTAAGTGAACCAACCTGGCAATGAAATAGACAGGTGTTTTGTTTTAGGTCTGTTATGGTTATTACATAGGTTATTCTGCTGGTAGTTACTCAGGTATAAGGCCTTACTTTGAACGTGTTGGAGTGTTTGACTTTCTTAGTGAGGGCATCCACCCGGTCATCTCCTCCGTACACAGTGAGACCAGGCACCAGCCTCACCATCTTCTCATTGCCTCCCGCATGGTCCCTGTAGAGAGAAAGAGACAACGCATGGTACATGGAAATCCTATAATGCCGGTATATCTCAGTGTTACTGGACTGCTCACAATGGTAATTTCGCTGAGTCATTTGCACTGAGTGATATTCAAAACAATGATTGACATCTGGACTTACCAATGGTGATGGGTGGTCAGAACTGTTGTAAGTCTCACACCGTGCTTTCTGATAGCTTCTACAACCTGAAGAGACAATCAAATGATTATAAAATGTATATACATAATATCCTACTGTTGATCCATCAAAACAAACCTACAGCAGGCTATATTTCATTTCATACCTTCACTGGTTCAACTGGGTCTATGATGGCAGCTTCCTTTGACTCCTCATCAATGAGAAGGTACATGTAGTTGTCAGTGAGGGCTGGCAGCAGTTCTACCTTCATGTCGCTCTGCTCCACCAGTAAAGACTTCCTTATCGGGATATCAGGAGCTTCCTTGTGTAGAAGGGCTGCTTGGACGTGCGCAGGTGCTACACAATATTTACAATTCATCACATTAGACATAACAGAACTCACTAACCAATTTGTCATCGTAAAAATATAAATAGTTGACATAATATTAACCAATCAACCATTTTCGTGGAAAAATACAGTTCACATACAGGGTAAACAGACGGTAAACGTGCTTACAATGCACACAAGGGCTACGTGGTTCCTGGAGAACAGCCAAGTAAAGTTTAGCTATTGTAACCCTGTCAGAGACAGCTTGTTCTCAATTTATTCAAGCTGTCATTCACTTGAAAGTAAACAAGTAAGCCAGAGAACACAAAACCGAAGTACTATGGAGTAAGATCAGAATAATACATTAAAATAACTGGAATCCAATGGTTTGCAAATATTTCGATGCTGCCAAATTCTATGCATAGTAGCTAAGCCTTCAGTTCAGTCTGTGTGTGAGAGAATTGTAAGAGGAAATGCCAGACAAGGAAGGGGATGATGTAATAGCATCAGGGGCTTGCTAAGCGCTAATCAACACCAGTTAGCTAGCCCGGGACAGCTGCTTCAAAGATATATGGCTGCTTTGACAGTAGCTAGCTAGCATTTGAATATGCTGTGTAAATTACAAATATGAAAGCTAGCTAACCTTACGTTGACGTGCCATCAGTGACAGTTCGTTTAGAAACTTTCAGGGTTGTTATGTAGCTGTGTAAAGAACCTGAAAGATCGGGATGTGAGCGAAACATACCAATTTTATACGTTGCAGCGGCTCCAAGAACGCCAAGAGTGCAGGCACTCGCTACCAGTGACCTGTAAAACATAGCCAGCAACAATGTAGCTGTTTGCTAATATCGCAATCGCGTGTAAAGGAACCAAACACTTTTGGTTTTAAGAAGAGTTCCGCCTTCTTTAACGTTGACCTCCACAGATACACCAATCGAATGCGAGGGGAGTAGCTCGTGAATATCAGCTGATAGGCTGGAGAAAGCGAACCCACGGGACCTTACGATGTCATATTTGTAATCAGAATTGAGTTTGTAATATACATGCACTGATTTAGCTTCATTGTAATATTTTTATAATGCATTTCCTTCGTATCGAAATATCTAATATTTTTTAATGAACTTTTATTATGTAACACGTCACCTTTTTTGTCCACTCTGGGATACCGTACGTTTGACGGTTTGTTCAAGGAAGATGCAGCGGGCAAAGGTCGTTTTGATGGTAAGAACTGCTTCGGAGCAGCTGTAGACTTGACAAGATTTCTTTACAATGACTTCACGGAATATATCTCGATTTTGGGAGTGGGGAAAGAAGATCATCTGTGTTGGGAGGAACTACGCCGACCATGCAAAGGAGCTGAATAACACCGTCCCAACAGAGCCCGTGTTGTTCCTGAAGACTCCATCTGCATATCTGACAGAGGGCTCACCTATCCTCATTCCCAAATACTCCAACAGTGTACACCATGAAATCGAGTTGGGGGTGGTCATCGGGAAAGGAGGCACCGCTATCCCCCAATCCTCCGCGATGCAACACGTCGCAGGGTACGCCCTGTGTTTGGATATGACAGCTCGGGACGTCCAGGATGACTGCAAGTCTAAAGGTCTTCCGTGGACTCTGGCCAAAGCGTTCAACACATCTTGTCCCGTCAGTGAATTCATCCCCAAAGAGCGTATACCCGACCCGGGAAACGTGAAGATCTGGCTCAATGTGAACGGCCAGATGCGCCAGAATGGCTGCACCTCTCAGATGATTTTCTCCATTCCCTTTCTCATCAGCTACATCAGTGAGATCATCACCCTAGAAGAGGGGGATCTGATTCTCACAGGGACTCCCAAGGGTGTATCCGCTGTGCAGGTGCACGATGAATTACATGCTGGCATAGATGATGTTGTCAGCATGACTTTTAAAGTTGGCAGACTTTGACAGATCATTAGCAAACTCTTAAAATCTGTGTTTTATGGTACATTTCTGTAATTTGCTTTTAATCAGAGCAGAGAGCTGGATGAAATGTATGGAATTTCACTGGAGTCATTAGGCAGGCCTATTTCATGCAGAATGGCCACACTGATCAAGTACATTGTTGCAGTTCTAAAACCAGCAGAGGGCAGTGCTTACTCAAAGATTCGAATACAGAATTACAATGTAGCCTATTAGACTAAAAAAATGTATTGATTTTACAATGGGAAATATGATAGATACAACACTTGAAGTCTTGTTTTGAATTTCTGTTCCAGTAGATTTCACTAAATCAGATGCTCAACAAGTGGGCCAGGTGCTGATCTTAATCTTATCCTGACCAATTGTTGTTTTCTGCTCTAGACAACAGCCTCTGCCACAGCACATCACTGTGATCACAGTTAGAATGTTGGCCTTTTCTCCTGTTTGTGAGGAACATTGCCCATGGCATGTTGAACTCCTGTCTACTCTGAATGAATAGGAAAAACAATCATGGGATTTTGAACTCCTGTCTACTCTGAATGAATAGGAAAAACAATCATGGCATGTTGAACTCCTGTCTACTTGACAGATCCAATCCTCTTCATAGC